>NC_088835.1:20542012-20790381 GCF_904066995.2 Poecilia reticulata | reverse complement strand
TCTCTTTTTTTCCTTTAAAATGTGAAGTTCAGGGGACTTAAGGTGGCCCGCCGTAAAATCAGAGCAATAACGTGACTTAGTGTCTGTTGTCACCCATCGGCTCACCTTACTCGCACGCGAGCTCCAGACATGCGCAGTGGTTCCTCTGAGCTGGAGGAGATGTTTGTCTATAATATAGCGCTGCATAAATCATAAGATATGGCGACATGTAAAATCAGCAGCGCTTCGCTTTCACAGACGCGTGGGACTTCGTCCAACTTTTAGCGTCACTTGGAAGGAAAGCTTAAAGAAAGATAAGATCTGTGCTAGCAAAGTTAGCTGTACTGAGACATGTTGCATCTGATGAAAAAAAGTCACTCATGCGCTGAATTATTGTGTGGAGGTGTTGACTGAGGTGTCGCAATATGGACAACGCTGTGACCAAAGTCTGCATATAGTGATATGACATTCAGGAACGATCCGATTCTTCTGGACGGATCTTTACTAAGTCCTAAGGACTGAAGCTCACTGAGCCGTTCTTTGTTCTTGTGTACACTGCGGTAGCTATATATAATTATATATATATATATATAATATAATATATATATATATAATATATATATATATATGACATTTATTTAATCGCTGAATAAGTAAAAGTTGAACGTATGAACACAGAGCATGCTCATTGCTCATTGATTGATTTCGTCTCCTGTCATGGTGGCAAACATCGCAGTGGGAGGGAGGATGAAAACAGTCACGGTGCTCCTTCTGCTTGGTTACTTGTTGCGCGTTGGACAGTGTTCATAGTTGAACGTTATTTACCGTTAATTGCGATGTTTCAGTTGTGGTTTATGACATGCAATATGGGCAACCGCCCAGGGCGTTATTTTTCTAGGGATAGCAGGAGACCTCTGCGGATTGTAGCACAGCGATGAAAGCAAAACAGAATGAAGTGAGTTTTAATTGATACTGGTTAAATATATTTCAGCTCTAAGTATTTAATATCTAGGTGTTTTTATGGGAATGTGGATCTTTCAGATCAATCTGAAAACCAATTTTGATAGGTAAACTTAATGTTATTGTGTCATTTAGCGCGGGCGCTGGTCTCGGGTTTGGTGGTCTTGACTACAACTTTGCTACATGTCCCCACCCCCCCACACCTTCTTTACATCCCCTTTCAGTTGGATTTCTTTCTAAATAAATGTGACTAATGAAGTTCATGCTATGTTAGGACAGGAGACAAAATGTTTCCATCCCTGAAATTATGATTCATAGAATCACATATCTAAGTCTAAACTGTTACAGAGAATAAACACAATAAGAACATGTTTAATCTGTGGTAGTGTTAATTAAAATGGCACATTTCTGATGTATTAAAATTAAATACGATCGGCACACTTAATGATATTAGCGATTAGGTAATGCATTCAGCGAGTACTTTTACTTTTAATACTTAAGTATTTTTAAAAGCCAGGACTTTTTTACTTTTACTTAAGTAAAATGTTAATGTGGTACTTTGACTTTTACTTAAGTACATTTTTGACTGTGTATTTGTACTTTTACTTAAGTAAATTTTTTGAGTACTTTCTCCACCACTGTCTCCCACTGACTTGAATTAAACCGGGTCCGTCAGCAAAGTTTTGAACGATGACGTCAATTTTCTGCACTGCTTTAGAATTGAAGTTTGCTGTAGTATATTAGCAATGGCAGTGACTGAAGTGAACAAAGCCATTCACATATTGAATTAACACTAAAAAACATTTTTTTCCAGCTTGGCACTTCTCTCTTCCAGTGAGGATGGTTGTTGTTAATGTTGTTTTTGGGTAAAAAATAAAACCTGACACAGTCATGACTCCAGGAAGTAATCTTTTCTCAATAGCTGAAAGTCTAGACCCTAGGAAAGGGTAGGGCAAACAAGAAACTCCTGCAAAAATTTGATGAAAATAAATGTGAGGTGGAGTTTAAGGAATGTCTTAAAAATTAGTGTAAAAGGTCAAAACATTTGGAAAAAAGTGCAAATCTAAAGGGATTCAAGGAACTAAGAGAGTGAAAATGTAAGACTTGTGCTAAGACCTACATACTCAGAGTGAGCGCTCTATTGCTTATTGTTGCTGAGGAGATACATCTTCAAAATATTACGGGGAACAAAGGATTTCTCAGACGTGTGTGAAAGAAACAAGGCCACACCAGGTATAACATGATGTAAAGCTCAAAAATGTTGATTTTACATAATACTGCCCTTTTGGGCATATTGGTCTGTGATGGTCAGAGGGAGAATAAAAACTAATTGGCCTATTCCTCTTTAAACTGCCGGTTTCATTGTCCACCTGGCTTTTACTGGCAAACTAGGAGCAAGGCATGCTTACCCAAACTTAATAGATTGCCACCTCTTTTTTTCTAAAATCCATTTTCCGCTGATCCCTTGAACCAGGACCCAGTAACGTCCTATCAACAGATTGTTGTCTCTTCTTTAGCACATTCAAGCCAAACCAAAGTCACAGAGTGGTTGTTGATAATGTTGAAAATCCGGAACAAAACAATATCTGGATCAGGATCGGGACTGGCCACAAATTGCAGACAGCAGTTCAGAAATAGACGACTCGTGGGCCGGATGTGGACTGTGAGCCACCACGTTAGGGCCACCGACCTCGAATGGCCCTGAATGTGTGACTGTTTGAGGGTCACATGTTCTTATACAAAGGACTTGTACTGACAGGCACTTCAAGCAAGGCTATGTGAGTATAAAACTTCAAGGTCCTATTAAAATTAATATATCAAAAACTCAACCCCACGAGTCCAATCATGGAGGTTGTGGTTGCTAAATCACCAAGACTAGAAAGGGTATTTCAGAGAGCTTTTGTGAAAATTGTGTGTGTTTTCACAAACACAAGCATTTATCTTCTAGTATTGTTTAGTGTTGGCTTCTCAATGCCCAAATTAAGACATCTAAAGCCATGACAGCAGGATCTGAGCCAAAGGGGGAAGAAAATGAGCGGAATTGAGATGTTAGACGATAGAGTCATTTCTCTGTTTTTATTAAAGGGTCTTCTGCAGCGGTGCAGGTGTGTGCTGTTCAGGCGTTGACAGTCAACTTCTGGGCCAATGCATAGGCAACCAAGTGTTGCAGAGGTCTGTTGGGCTGGGGAGTATTAATGGCTGCCTGAGGGGTTTTTTAGAAAATGAGGTATGTGTGCATGAGTTGGAAACAGTTGTTCCTTCAGTGTAATAACTACCTGCACTCCCTTCTGCCTAATTTACGGACATAGGTAATCTCTCATCACCGCAAGATCTGTGGCAGGACGGGCAGGATATAGTGAATAACGTGCACCATGTACTAGCTGTTATATACTGCATGTGGAAAAGCAGCTTTCAAAAGACATAAATTCAGGAAATACCTCCCAGACCTAGTGTTCTCTTGTGTATTAAGCTGTAGGTCTGTATTGTTGGACTCAAGGCTTTTAGTTAGGAACCTTTTTATCTCCAACTGGGCCAATGGTCACAAAAACATCAAAAGACTGCTATGCATTTCAGATAAAGGTTGTAATATGTTGTATTCAGGCTACTCATTCATATCCCATCATATGTGAAAACAACTAAGTAGTTTTTTGCTCTCTCTTGTGAGTGTCTTGAGCTCATTAATGTCCAAATACATGGCCAATTTTGAACTTTGTGACAGTTTAATGTTGCGGGACTACCTTCAATTTAATTGCTCTCTGAAAAATATCTTATTTCGTCCAACGTGGAAATGTCAGTCACACAAACCTTGGGAGACGTTCTTAGATTTAATGCAACCGCCTTGTCATATATTACTTATTTTGCCGGATGACAGCTACAGAATGTTGAAACATGTGCCTTGCTACGCTACACATAAATTATTGAAGAAAAGAGAAAAACAGTGTTGTTGCGCCCAAAGTATTTGGCAGTCCTTTATTTGCTTTTCTTTTTTCATGCTTAACACAAAACCCTTCCTGCGAAGAACAGAAACAGACTGTACTCTCTACTAATATTAAAAATGAAGTTGACGGGATATCACTTAGGATTCCCTTGTCAGAATTTTTGTCTCTGAGACAAAAAAAGTAATTTCAAAAATTTCCTGGATTATTGATTTAAAAAAAAAAACATTAAAGCACAAGAACTTTGACTAATAGTACAAAGCCCACAGATAAAAGGCATGTCTGGAAAAACAGTCTGTTTTCTCATACAGAAGGATTTTGATTACAAATAATTAAAATGATTAGAGGTGCAGTTGGTAGCACAGTTGCCTTGCAGCAAGAAGGTCCTGGGTTCGATTCTTGGCCCGGGGTCTTTCTGCATGGAGTTTGCATGTTCTCCTTGTGCATGGTTTTCTCCGGTTACTCTGTCTTAATCCCACAGTCCAAGAACATGACTGTCAGGTTAATTGGTCTCTCTAAATTGCCCATAGGTGTGAGTGTGTGTGCGCATGGTTGTGTGTCTCTGTGTTGCCCTGTGACAGACTGGCGACCTGTCCAGGGTGTAACCCACCTCTTGCCTGGAATGTTAGCTGGAGATGGGCACCAGCACCCCTTCCTACCCCACTAAGAGACAAGGGTGCATAGAAAATGGATGGATAAAATGATTCCTGTTTTCCTTTACAGAAAATAGAACTGTGACTAAGATGATTATAACTGAAGTGATCCCTTATTTTGTTAGATCAGATATGCTAATGATTAATTTTAAATGAAAAAAGTTTTGGTTAAATGAGTTGTGGTTTTTGAGAGAAAGTATATACTGTGCAATGTGTGATAGAATGAGGTGTGACAACTGCTGTGAAAGACTGGTGAAATAAAAGCACATGACAGATGAGGAACTGGCCTTAGAGTTTTTCATGAAATAAAGGGAGATATAGGGAAACGAAGGGTGGAAGATCATGTCTATTGCCTTTATTTATACCTATACTTTGTGAAAACGGTTCAACACGTAATGAGGTTGTGGTTCGGATTAGCCATCCCTCATCAGCTGTCGAATAGCTCCTGATCAGGTTTAAACTCTGCAGGTTTAGGAATCTCAGTACTCTTTGGATAGAGAGCTGGTGAAGTGTTAACCTCTCAAGGAGGTTTTAATTGGAGAGGGGCTTAGCCCTTCAGACAATGAAACCCCTTATCATCACAGGGGAAACCAAGGAACTAGTGGATTTCTGCCTGCACATCTGGGAACCCGACATTGACATAATAGACACCTATAAGCAGAGGAAAAGGCAGTTCACAGCTTATTTTTTCTCCTAGTTAGAGTCACTAAAAAAGCTATTACTGCCATGAACTGTTCTTTAACATAGAAAGTATTCCTGGATTGCTGATTGCATTTTGTTTTGTGTGTGTATGCTGTTTTCTCAAATTCCCAGCCTGTTCTGGCAGATGGTCGCTCAGACTGAGCCTGGTTCAGTTGGAAGTTTATTCCTGCTAAAGAGGAGTTTTAATTTTCACTGTTCCTTGAAGATGCATAATCACTATAAAGGAGGATTACAGAGGCAATGTCCCAATACAAGTGACTGTCCATTGTTGCTACATGTTCATCCAGGAGAAGTGAATACTGCAAGTCAGTGATTCAATGCGATATGCTGAGTTTCCTTCCTTAGATAAATAATGTTTTCACAAGTTTAAAAAAATAAGCTGAACGTGATGATTGTTTGAAAACAAAGATCGATTTGGAATGCACGTATCTGACTCAAAATGTGATTTTATGCTGGACTGAATTACATCATATGTTGTGAATTGGTGCTTTATATATTATCTTAATTCAATTGACAAAAACAAATTCCACAGTATTAAGAATGGTGTTAAACACTGAGTTTGGTGTCTCAGTATTGTCTCAACCCCATCCATTGTGACTTTTTTTATGAACATATTTTAAAAATGTAACAACTTTATATAGGAACAAAGAGTCTAAAGAGAACTTTCTCTCTTTACGATTTTCTACAACACTTAAATGCAACATATTATTTGATTTGATCAGAAAATATTAATTGAATGTGGCAAGGTGCAGGTCACAGATGGTCCACTGTAACCATAGCTCTTTTATTGTGTAAATGTAACCAGACACAGCACTGCAGATGTGAAAACAAGTCTTTGGTAAAAGGGAACAATATCTAAACCCGTCGTGTTCCCCCACCAACTACTTTTTATGCAAGAGGTGTTAAAAAATGCAGTATTTTGTTCAATCATAACAAAAAAGTGTTGCTTCTGAAAATATTCTGCCTCTCCAGTAAGTTGCACTTTAAACAGAACTGGGAAAGGAGCTGCACTGACATGTTTCACTTCCAAGAAGTAGATTTGATGCAGCGCTACTGTCATGAAAGGAGGCCTAGCATTACTCAAGAATATGTTTAGAGGTAGTTTAATTTATTCTAAGTGTGTTTTACATCCAGCTTTGCTCAAATGAACTATGAAAACTTTTGACATTTTTCTGGTGCGTTTTGGTTTTTCCTGTTGCAATACTCAAAGTGGTGTTTTCTATAGCATATATGTCATAATCTGGAAAAAAAAGCAGAATCATAAGCATTGCTTTCTTCCAAAATTAGGTAACAGTCAGTCTGATGTTATTGAAATTCAAGAAGTAAATGGTGGCAGTAGAGGGTAGAGAAAACTGTTATTGAACATAATAAACAATAACCTATGTGGCTGTCCTGCGTCTGCCCTTTATTGTAGAAACCCCAAACCACATCTAGTGCC
This sequence comes from Poecilia reticulata, assembly GCF_904066995.2. Taxonomy (NCBI): domain Eukaryota; kingdom Metazoa; phylum Chordata; class Actinopteri; order Cyprinodontiformes; family Poeciliidae; genus Poecilia; species Poecilia reticulata. The sequence goes on along the minus strand of NC_088835.1, from coordinate 20,783,713 downwards.
ATGAAAGTTAATGAACTGAGTAAACATGGATATTTTCCAGAAATATGTGGTCCAGAAAGGAATTTCAGATATTTTCCTAGCATGGGTGTAAAGAAAGTACTCAAATTTCAAACAGGATTTTTCACATGAACACACATTTTTCCTATTTATTTTTTTTAACATATCAATAACTTACAGCTTCCAGGTAGTCTGGTGGAGTAGAGAATATAGCTCTGCCAAACTACTTGTCATGTATCTTTATTTGATTCTTGTTGGTTTTGAGTGACAAACATGAATACGTACTTTGTTCCTTAGCTCTAATATAGTCAGGCCAATTTCAGCCCTGGTAAAAACACAGAAAAGAGGCAATTTTTAGGAGCCTGTTGTTTTAGGAAACACAGCTCCAGGGATTGTGTTAGATTTAGATTTGTATTAGTGATGATTAAAAGTCTGAAAACCTCTCATTGGCTCCAAATAATCAGTTCCTGAACTCAATATTTGGACATATCTAAAAATCAATTTGTGAGATCCTGAAACCAAGATTTTATATTGCTTTCCCAAAAATATACAATTATTAAGATCAAGGTCAGAAAAAGTTGAAGAAGATCGTGTCGACACCACGTAGAACTCTGTAAATATTTGGATTGTTCATCTGTAATCTCTGCTTGGCATACACATTTTGGTTACCAAATGTTTTTTGGGTCCTGTGTGTTGTGTTTTTTTGTTTCACAATGAGGCAACATCTGAACTAAAGGCAGACTACTTGGACAACAGCTCTGTTTTATATTGAGGTCATGCTCTTTTGTGCAACAAATCACTAGAATATTTTCTGAACTAAAACTTTCCACAAAAAATTTATTGATTTAACCAAAAGCACTAATTTATTTTGCTGGAAGCAAGCATCTAATGGACTAAGTTTAAAAGCTGGAGGAATCACATGAATTAATATAAAAATTGGGGTTTAATTTTAACCCAAAACTTGTATTTATAAAACGACTTAGAAGCTACTTTGATTAAAGAAAATGAACCCCCTTCTTCAGCAAGAGCTGGTGGTGCAGTCCAATTATCTTCTCTAAATAATTAGGTGCTCAAATCCCTGACCAGAACTTTGGTCTAGGAAAACTCCCAAGGGTCAAACAAGGTAAGAAACCAGCTTGGCATTGGCCTTGGCCTCAGAGGAAGTGGTCTTGACGTTCACAGGCTGAATGTAGCAAACTACCGGATAGTAGCCACAGCTGCCCTGGGGCACACAGATAAAGACACTGCTGCCATGCACCGGCACCATCAGGTACTCTGACCACCAGCAGTAGACAAGGCAGGTGAAGTGTCTTGCTCAAGGACACAGAAACAGAGGCGGACATTGTCCATGTTAGCCAGTCCCAAAGCTGAAGTGACAAAAGGCTGGACTGCCCCTCAAGTGTGGATATTATGTATTTATTTGTTTATTTTAGCATTGTAGACCCTATTTTATGAATCCATCCATCCATCCATCCATCCATCCATCCATCCATCCATCCATCCATCCATCCATCCATCCATCCATCCATCCATTTTCTTACACCCTTAGTAAGACCCTTAGTGGGGTCGGGAGGGGTGCTGTTGCCTATCTCCAGCTAACGTTTTGGGCGAGAGGCGGGTTCACCCTGGATAGGTCGTCAGTCTGTCACAGGGCAACACAGAGACATACAGGACACACAACCATGCACACACACACTCATACCTAGGGGCAATTTGGAGAGGCCAATTAACCTGATAGTCATGTTTTTGGACTGTGGGAGGAAACCGGAGTACCTGGAGAAAACCCACACATGCACAGGGAGAACATGCAGACTCCATGCAGAAAGACCCCAGGCCGGGAATCGAACCCAGAACCTTCTTGCTGCAAGGCAACAGCTCTACCAACTGCGCTACTGTGCAGCCTATTTTATGAATCATTAAACCATATTAACAATAATAATAATAATAATTATTGTTATTATTATTTTATGTTGAATAACCTGTAAATATGACAAATGCAAACTTGTGAGGAACATGTGAGATGGGTCTCTCACTAACCTTCTGAATGCTGATGAAAGATTCTTCTTGTTGATCCACATTTGAAACTGTAGCTGGGGAATGTTATGAAGAGTCACAGTGTGATTCATGTGATCTGCAGTAAACACTTAATACTCAGTCATCGCACAAATTATACTTTTAATTTCACATGCTTCGTGCACTCCCCATATTAAGGTGGAAATAATGTCTTATAGTTTAGCTGTAAATATGCCAGATGAAGATAGACACTCTAATGTTAACCCTAATGTCCAGCAGTAAAAGTATTTCAGTGTGTGTGTCTCATGTTGCTTCTGGCATCTGCAGATCTAAGTGGGAAACGGAGTGAGAATATCCATGAAATGGATATGCCTTTCAGTAGTTTGATGCCGCACCTTGTTGACCTTTTGCCTTTTAATCTGGTTTTCCATTTGGTCGCATATCTTTACCACATCTTTGTTTTGCACTTCTGTGGCACAAACAGCCCTAATCTGATTTAGAAAACATTTTCCCCAAATTATGCAAGACACAGGCTGATCGGAATGATTGTCAATCTTTTACCTAAATACTTAAAATCTACTAACCATTTTTTTTTATCCCACATGCACATATTACAGTTAACATTTAAAGAGAACAGAAACTATCTTCACTTACCAGTTCAAATGTACCCTTTTGCTAAGACTCTAAACCTCTCAGGAAATACAACTTCACTTTCAGGAATAGTTTTATAGTATATGCAGCTCATTACTAAACTATAACATTGTAAATGGTGGTAGGTTCTAACTATTTCTTTCAGATGTTAAAGGGAGTGAGTTGCCACTGTTGGGGGATGAAAAGCTTAGTTAAAATGTTTGTCACTCTAACAGCTGCAGCAACATGGGTTTTGACTTGATCCTGCTAAGAGCAGTGAAAAAGCATAGGCTTGTCAACATGTCTCTGCTAAATAAGTGTAGTTTTGCAATATTCATTTCCTCTTGAGAAGTTTTTTAAGACATGCCTGCATATTTATCTCAGTTCATCACTTTAATGAGGGCCACGCTGGCTGTTTTGGAAAGAGAATTAGTTGTTGTTATGTAATAACACATGCACACAACAGTCCACTCTGTTTTTGCACATGGATGAGTTCCAAACACAACAGTTTTATTGAAACCGAGGGATGTTAAAGTCCCCAGGTGCCAGTCTAAGTTCACAAACATGTTACAAAAGACTAAATCTGGCCAGTGTTTACCCGGAAAAACTAATGGAAAATGGCAACCTGAATACAAACATAGTCAGACTAATTGTAGAAACTGTATATACAGATCTTTAGGGACCCAACTAGCCACAATTTGAAGACATTTATAGACTTCCATCACACGTATGTTAAAATGCAATTTCTACTTAATTCTGGCATGACAGCATGGCTTTGCAAAAGCTGTGAGAATTGGCATTTTCCAGCGCTGTCAGTTTCAGTTTCGTGTTGTAAAGATAAATAGGAAGAAAAAGGCTTTACAGATCCAGGCCCATTTATAGTTGAGAAAATGAATGCTAATCAAAGAACAAAAGGTCCAGCCTGAAGGGTCTATTTTTTATACCTGTAACTGAAACATAACTTCCAGAGCTCTTCAACTCATAATTTACTTCATTATTCATTCATAATGGCAGAGTCCACAGCCTGGCGATCGTAGAAGGTCATCACAGAGCTTCCTTCGCTTTCAAAACAGACTTGTCTGATGGATGATTCTGTGCTTTCACGAAGGACAAGCTGCCAATGCCTCTCACATGGTGATAAGACCCATTTCCAAGCATTTGTCTTAATGAACTCATTCCACATCCATTGCAGACTAATTACTTTTCTTAATCATCACCAGGCACATGGAAACCTATTATGAATATTGTTTATGTTAGGTTTTAGAAACTATGAACTTTTATATGTATGTAGTGTCTTTATTGTGCGTCTGTCTTATCGCTGCTGCTTGTCTTTACTTTATGTTTTAGAAAACCAACCGATATGGCGCGGTCACTGATGCGTTTCCGAACCCCATGTGCATGTGGGTTGTCATGTTGCCTCATGCAACATTCCTGTTATCCAGCATAGGGACTTGCAAACTCCCACTGCAACTATGCAAGGTACAATATTTCTTCCTCTCTCAAAGTGCCAGCCTGGTAACAGGTACACCAGCCACCAAGTCTGGCAAGCATGAAGGGCACAGTTATCATCAGAACAGAAGGATATTCAACCTACGTCACCTTCTGCCAGTGACAGATGACTGCACTCACTGCCACTTTATGGCTCTTTCTGCAATACTTAATAGTGAAATATGTGAATGAATGAGAAGGCCATATATTCCACATGAGACATGGAGGTCATATTTAACCTGCTTTGAATTTTATGGTGGTTCAGATTTCCATTTAATATTGTGTGTGCGCGCGTGTGTGTGTGGGGGGGATGGGGGTGTGCGTGTGTGTGTGCGTGTCTGGGTGAATGCTGCTGAATAAAAAGAAAAGAGAAAGATGACGATATAAAAGTCGTGATTATATTAATATATAGTATGGCATCCTCAGTTCTAGATGCCTTTTTCCTAGAATTTGTTATTTTCAGTACCTTGAGTTATTTAGGTATTTTGACCTGATTTAATTCTCTCCTGCTGGGTGTATTAACGTCTTGACATTTACTTGGATTTTTGAATTACCAATGAAATTAAGCTTATTACGTCTCGTTCAGCAAATTTATCCCTGTCTTACAATTCTGTCTAAATCTGGGATTTTTTTTGGCACAGTCTTTGACCTTATTACTGGGAAAAACATCACTAAGCTGCCAGCAAGTACTTTTTATTATTTAAAGTGCACATGTATATTCATCCTGTAGGATAAATGTACATGATATAGATGCCCAACATAAACATCAAACTACTGCGTATAATCCTAGAGGGATCCAAGAGGAAAAATCTCCCCACTTCAAACTGGCTTTGTTTATGCAAAGTGTATGGTAATGGTTATTCTCTCATGTCTGTAACTGTTAGATTGTTCAGATGAGGGAAAATAAGGAAAGATGGATTACAGAGAGGTATTACTCTGCTGTATGATTTGTAAGGCTGGTACTATTATGCAGATGAGAGGGTTATATGTTGTTAGGCACCAAACAGCATGTCATTATTTCTGTAATGGCAGTGGAACGTTAATGTTATGGGTTATGCAGTAATGTGCTTTGTCTTGCCACATGACTCACCCTTAGCACCTATTAGCCACCTGGTACTGCATCTCACATGCTGATATATAGCCCAATCTAGCCTAATTCTGTATTCTATGTTTTGCCTTATTTCAAAATGTTGATTTTCTTTGTCTTGGACAGATACCTCTCATACATTGTAAAAATGGATTCTAGGCTTAGGTTGGTGAAGCTTCATGAGTTCTTTTTAGGACAAAAATGTAGCATTATAGGATGAACAAAAATTGGGGTGATGTCTTATGTGAAGAAGTCAGCCAGAGGATTAGATAGAAAAGCCATTTCAATTTAACAGTTGTGTACTGCAAATAGTTAACTAAATAGTCAGGCTAATGAAAATCTAAACTATTCCCTCATTAATCCATCACCATACACGTTTATCCCTATCAGAGTTGCGAGGGGTGCTGAGATCATGGTTAGTTTTTGGGTGTTACACCTATCGTGCGTTTTGCAGTGTTACTCTGTTGCCGGCTGCAGGTTGCTGTGGCGTGCGGCTTCCATCTGGTCCTCACCTGCTGACCCGCTTCCTCCCGGGTTAGGCTGTGTTTCCACCCCTGGGTAAGCTACATGCTATTTAGCTTTTGATTTCTTTTATCTGGGTCCACCGTTAATTGGTTTTCTGTTTCAGGCACCTGATTGTGTTTGGACCTTTGGACGCTCTGCTGTCTTGTCTTGCCATTGTTTTGGCCGCTCTCAACTAAACCTGTTGAGGATTGGGCCGGCTGTGTGGGCGGGGCATTACTCCTCTGGCCCCATCGAAGGGCATTTGGAACTGGATGACAACGATTTGTTCCTTTGTTTGAAGTGTTCTTTTCAGTTTTTATTTGTGTGTTATGGAAGTTACTAATTTGTTTTCTTTTTGGTTTGATTTACTAATTTCTTTTGCATGTTTTGTTTTATTTTGGAATAATTGAACTTGTCCGTCCTTACTTTATGTGTTCCCTTTTGTTCCAGGAACCGAGTAGTGGGCCTGAAGCCTCGTTTTTAAAGGGAAATGTTTTAAGGAAATTGTTTAATAAAATAGTATGCACTGTTCAGTCTGTGTTCGGGTGCATCTTGTAATTTTTAAAAAGATCTCCACCTGCTGGTCACAATAGCTTATCTGAAAGTGAAGGGTATGATGAACTCTCTAAACATTTTGTGATATTAAGAATTTCACTGGGTTAGGGTAGAATTTAAGCAAACATTAATTACAGGCAACATTTTGATAATAAGCACCAGGTTTGACCTGTCTAATGTCACTGTTGCATTAAATCTACTTGTCTTTTCATGAATCCATATAAGTTGCAAAATATTATTTTCACAACAGTCAAGTTATTTAAAGCTACTTTAAAAACTTGCAGTTAATTCTTATCTCAATTTGAATCAATTTAAGTTTTTCTCAGACCTAAACCTTAAATGTCCTGGTTTGTCTTTTTCTGCAGTCTATTGGCATAAAAAAGAGCTCAACCCAATTTGGAGCGACAAGCTTAAACAAACGGAGCAAAACCAATTACTACAATTATCCAATTATTTCAAATGATATATGATAAGATATCATCACCAGTAGTGCTGCTGCCCCACATTTGAATAGTTACTCAATATTAGGCATTCATGTCTCTAGTTTCTATATTTAAACAAAGACCCTTACATTCAGTCTATTTCCTGGTCCATTTCCTGTCATCATATGATTATACAGACTATGCAGGCCTGTTTACCTTATTTGAGCCAGGGACATTGATGAAGCTGACGGTTTCTGTAGCAAAGGCAGCAGCTCAGGATCCCAACCTGTTACCTGACATGAGAAGAGTGCTTGTATGTTCATGTGTGGTTGACAAGTGATGAGCATAAATCACACTATGTTGTTAGTGGAACTCCTGTGTCCATCTATCTATCCATTTTCAAACTCACACCTCCAACATCTGAGTCAACAGGGGCACAGTAGTATGTCAAAGCTACAAAACTACCGTTTAGCCAAGTCAGGCTTCTAATCAGCAATAACAGCCTGCGGTCTTCAGGAATCTAAAGTCAAGAAAACCCCCTCAGCACTGCAGGAATCTTACATCCCAATGATTATCCCATCTCCTCCTCCTCCTCCTGTCTCCTCCTCTCATGTGTCTATACTCTTACACTTCTTCTCCACCTCCTGCTCTTCATCTTTGCCACCGGTCTCCGGCAATTTATTACATTGCACCCTGTGATGACAGATGTCTTAAGCACAGATCATTATTTATTACATTTCAAAATGGAGGTTAGATCCAAAACAGTCAAGTGGTGCATATTTGAAACGTAATGTATAGAAGCAGCTTGTCGTGAAAAGCAAGTGTGTTCTTGTCATTGAGAGCTTGTTCGGGGTCAGTGGCCAAGTCATGTGTGTATGCCAAGCAAAAGAGATGTTCACTGAAGGACGAAGGTTCCTGTGTCTGCTCATAATCTCCCAAAAGACAAAGTGTCACTTCCCCACTTTGCCTCCTTGCTGACTCCTTCCCATCTCCCCCCAGCTAGCGGTAATACAGATGGGACTATTATTAGCGTCAGTGATAAGCTTGTTTCTGGGGAGCAGTCACAGGCACTCTGCTATGCACAAATGCACATAATTAAAAACTAAATAACTCGCTGGTAATCTCTTGAATTTTTACCTCTCTGAATTAGACATGAGGGTTGTTTACAGACGTATCCATGATTCAGTTTTGGGAGTGAGCACTATTTGATGTCAGTGTTGAAAGAACTTACATTCACTATAAATAAAGATTAGGATTACCTTAAGAAGAAAATGTGGCACTGCTTTCTAGGGTGCTGCTGGAGGCTATCTACTTCATAGTATCATTGTGGGCTTTAATAATGTAAGATATTTTGCATTATTATATAATTTACAGAAAGATAGCATCTAAAACAAACAAAGGAAAAGTCAATACAAGCACAGATATGAGATATTAAAAAAAAGGAAACATCACCAAAGGAAATCTACCCTAGCCTTGTGACAGTCACGTTGTTAGGCCCTAAGCACTTGCACCCAAGAAAATTCCCTTAAATTAAAGGAATATGATGCCCTGTGATGTATATGTGGACCACATATTTATACAATTAATCTTGCAGTTCACGAAACAATGTTGTAGGTTGTATTGGGCCATTGATGTATCACCGAAACAATGCAAGGAGTGTGGAATTAGTGGTGTAGACGTCACAGAACATCAGCTATTGTGCCTGAGAGCCTTTTTTTCTTTTTGCTTTGTCAGTTATAAGATGACTAATAAAAGTGTTTAAAGAGTTTGGCACCCAGTCCGTGGGATTTTGTTTCTACGACTGAAGAGGACCTGCGTCTGCATGTCGTTGGCAGATACTTGAGTTTCAAACTGAGTCTGAAGCCCCCACTTGCTATTCCATGAATGGTTTTTAATTGTACTTTACGTGATTTATGGTAAGTGAGAGCAATGCAGCAGTATCTCTCTATCTCAGCACTATTTTGACACATAAAAAGCTGACTGAGGTAAAACAATCCTGGTTTCTGTGGCTATAATGAAAATTATTGATGCTCCTAAAACAAAAGGCGTTTTGTATCATTTTCATCCTTCTTAAAGGTTTTCTGCAGTTGCCTGGTAAGAAGTAATTACTCATTTTGATGTAAATAAAATTTCATTAGGTATTTCATCACAGCTGGATAGAAATGTAGCTGTTATTGGTTTCAACATGGTTGCCGTTTAACTGGAGTAATCTAGTGGGTTGGTTTCAACAGTTTTGTTTTTTTCAACTATCAGAGCCACAGCTGCCTGATCTAAAAATAAATCTTTTCATAATCACATACACTGTTTTGCATTACTGTACACCACAAACTGCACAGCAATGACTTTTCACCTTTTTTGTTTTACTACAGTCGAAACCAACTTTTTGCTTCACAACATAACAGAACAAACAAAATAAAATTTGTGTTTATGTTTGATCCCTGACTTCATCTTCCATCTGAGTAACACAAAGGTGACTGTTTTTGTGGCCTTTGGCTCCATTATAGTAGGATAATATTTAAAAAAATTAAATGATTGCTTAGTCTGTACTTCTATTTCTCACCCTCTGTAATTTTGAAGACAAAAGTTGTAGTGCTTACTATCTCAAGACCACAACTAGGCCCTTTTTCTATACCTGTGACAGACATTGGGCAACATGTCTAACTGGGTGTTAGCGTGTGCTTGTGCTTTATTAGTCACGCTAAGATACCCATGTCAAGTAATCTGAAAAGTCTGTTGGCACGTAGCATCTCATAAAAGGAGTATTGGCTTTCAGACCACACAGTAAATTGATGCCCTGGCTCCCCTTAATTCTCAAAAATAGTATAAAATCTTCTCATTACCAAATAAAAGTACCAAATAATAGTCAAACAGCTTTCAGTTTCAGTTATTTCTCACTAATAGGTATTAAAGAGATAGTATTATGTAAAATTATTGAGCTTTTATTTTAGCTCTACTTGATGTTAATGTGATTCCCTCATCCAAAAACATACTTGGAGTGTTACTTTGATTACTCAGAAATCCTTTAATTTCCGATAGCAGCCATTCAGGTGTACAAAATGCTTGGTTTCACCGGGCGCTGCCTTTTCCACGCAGCTCCTACTTGGAGCTGCTGTCTCCAAACCGAGTTTCTGTCTCAAAGAGCGCCCCTTCCCCACTGGGCATCTGCCGAGTCCATCATATGAGCTCCTTGTCAGTGCAACGCTGGTAAAAAAATTAAATGCTTAATGGAGAAATGTTATGATGATGTGCTGAAGGCGGAGAGTTGGAAAGAGAAGGCTCGAGCTTCTTAAAGAAATAGACACCCAATTTCAAGGCAAACTGCAATGTCAAATTTATTTTAAGTCATATTTCATATATGTAGCATATTTATAACAACTGATGGTAACATAGTTACCTGACTGTGCTATAAAATGACCTAATTAAAAATAACAATTGGATATGTGTTCAAACTAGCTCACAGTACAAAGCAAATGTGAAGATAAAGAAAGAAATTAACATATTTACGTGAATATTTCTTAAAAATGAATTAAACAATTGTTAAGATGTACTAATGTTTTACACTACTGTCTATTTCCAGCAATATCTTGAAAGTCTTAAAAGGACAGAAACAAAGCGCTTCAACAGGATGCATAAACAAGGTCACAGTGCAATTGGCTGGCCCCCCTATGGAGCTGTGAATGTTTTCTCCATGCTGGTAGGGAGTGTGTGAAAGGTCACAACAGAACCGGACACTACAGTTATTGTCCTGAAAAGCCTGACAACATATTTAGTCTTATCACAGACAAATGGCTAGCTGAAAATTCTGCCTGACCAGAAAGAAGCTCATGTGTTTGTATCTGCATGTAAATGTTCTTATAACTGTCGAAAATTTATTTTCTTAGAAAGGGACTAAAATAATAAAACTTTTATGCCAAAGGTTGAAGAATGTTAAGAAATAAATGTGAGACTAATCTATAGAAAACCCAACACAGAAAGATGCTTCAAATTCAACTTAAACATTTTGTTTTCAGTAAAGAAATTCAACTGCTGCTTTGGGAATTATCTTTAACCTGAAACATATGTTGAAAGTTGAAAGGCCCATGTGCAAAGATTTACTGGAGTATTACACATTCACTCTTAAGTCCAAAACCTTCAGTGGATGTTAAGAAAATATTGCTGCTGTAACGTTCAGTTTTTCATTCACTTCATCAAACAGCCTTATTTTCTTCTGGTGTTCTCCATGTTGGCTTTCAACATTTCGATTTTTTGGTAACATAATCTAATCCAAGTTGCTATGCTAGCCTAATGCTGTCAGTATAAACCATAGGCAAACAAGAAACAAGTGCAGTAAAATTAACAACACAATGCAAAACCAAAACAGGGGAGATGAAAATTATTTAGATTTTATGTTTACTGATCATGCTGAGTGGCACAGTTAGTAGCACTGTTGCCTTAGAACAAGTAGCGTCCCAGCCATGGGTCTGTCTGGATGGAGTTTACATGTGATGAGATGTAGCTCATATAACAGGCTCAGCAGATGCACAGTCCTACCAGATATCTGCTAATTGCTGCTGGCTAGTCTAAAGGAGCTGTGTGACTCTCTGTCCTAAAGAGAAATACCTGCAGAGCGCTGAGCTGTAAAACCTGCTAGTATTTTTTTGTCAGCTGTGTCCACACTTTATTGACTGGAATTGAATTAAAATGTGTCATGAGCCACATCATCAATAAGTTATCTAGCAAAAGGTCTTTCAATAATGTTGACTTTGTGTGTATGTATCATTTTTTTTGGATTCATAATACATTTACATTTTGTCTCTCTGGTAAAAGTTAAAAATGGTAAAAGTTAAGGAGGTATAAACAGTTTTGCAAGGCACTGTTATTAAGTCTACCTACAGATTGACACTGACTCTCTTTTCTCCCATAATTACTTGCAGAGCTCTTAAGCACACCGATCTATAGCTACTCCTCTTCTACAGTCACCTACAGTTTACACAGTTGTTCATGTAGTGCAGATTCAGTTACCAAACATTTCCGCTTTAGGTTGAAATAATAAATAGAGACACCGGACAGGTCAGATTTGAAAGTCTGGTATGTATTTTCATGCAGCTAAACTCTAATGCCTTACATATGGTTCCACTCACTACTCAGCAAGACACACACTTACTTACTATTTGATAGACATTTGATCAGATATCTGCTGTAAATTTCTGATGTGTAATGGTATAGTTTTCTTTTCCCTTTTTGCAAAAATTCACACCTAGGTCTAAGACGTATAATTAAAAGCTACACTTACATTTTAAATCTGTGACAAAGCTGCGCTTTGAGTTATGCCTGGAAAATTTGTCATGGTGCTTATATATGACAATTGATTTTCTTTGTACAAAAAAATCTTAATATTCCAAAAATATTTTTGAAGCTAGCCATGTTAGTGAATTTGCACAAAAACTTAATTAGAGATTGAAAATACTCTTGACACAATTACAAAGACAAAGGGGCTGAATCCAGAACTGGGAACAAACCAGTTACAGGACAAACTCCTACCACTGTTGCCTCCATCGTTAATGCTAAAGGTCTGAGTGGTTTATTGCATTCACATACATCAGAGCCGTAGGCAGGGCTCTGACTAACTGCCATATATAACAATAGTAAATTGTGTATGCTACCAAATATGGTGTTGATACATACCTGAACAAATGCATAATGTCTATGTTCAAACCTAAGTGTCTGTGCAACATCTTGCATGAAGATCAAAGCAGAAGTATGTGACATTTATAAAAATTACAAATACACTGCTCCATCAGAAACAACCAATCAGTTTGAGGGGAAGAAGTCTGGGTGCTGTGAATCACCCTTGTGCACACGTTGCTTACAACCTCTGCCTTTCTCTCTGCTACAATAAAGTTGGTTCACCACAGCATAGCCTGCCATGAATGTTCAGGCTAGCTAGGATGGCCACCGATGACTGCAGATAAGGAGTTTTCCTGAAATGGTAAGTTGTTTCTCTGCCATTAGAACATTTAGCAGCGAGTACACAAGGATGACTGACAGCACTAAGATCTTCTTTCTGGTCCTGATGAGCAGTGCATTTTTGCTCCTGGCAATATTTGCACAGGGAGGAGGTAGAGGAGCTCAGTCTTTAATTATCTGTCTCATATTACACAACATGGTTTTAACAAATATGTAATAAAACACAATTAAGGCAATAAGGCAATAGCAGTGGAAAAATCTTTTCATAGGAACAATTTATCTCTCGCCTCCTTTCCTTATGAAATTACTGTAATGGAAAATTTGTAAGACAAAGCTTTTTCATCCGGTATTTTTTGGTGAAATCTTAGTGAGCTGGACCAGTCTTTTTGACTTTGTCCTCATTAGAGCAAGACATCGCAAATGGGCAGTGGTTGGTACTTAGAACAAAAGTGCTTAGTGTTAGCCAACCAAAACCTGAAACTTGCGTACATCTGTGTACATGCACAGACATGAAACCGGCAACACAGCAGCAGACTGTGCTAGGGACAGGGAACACTATTAAAATTAAATGCTGCGTGGCTGTGGTATTTCATTCAATGTGCTGACAGCTGTCCAACGTTTCTGTGGTGACGCTAGATAACTTTATGACCCTAGTGAGCCCAGCTTGGCACAGAAACCAGTTCCAGACGCCCACCTCGCCGTCCACTCACTTTTCACATACACTTCATGCAAAACCTTGGATGCAATAACCAAGTTGCAATTCCAACTATTTGACAAATGATTTTAACCACTGTTGGGGCATGTAGAGCTTCCAATCATTCCAGTAAAAATATTAATGTTGTGAAGTAATAAGAATAATACAATTATAGACAAACATTAAAATATTTTTGTAGACTCCTACAGTACATCAGATCTGTTTTGACTACAGAGGCCTTAGAAGTAGTTTTTAAAAGCAAATATTATGTTTACTGGTCAATGTTAACACAAACTAAAGGACCGCATTATGAATATGAATCTGATCCTTTGGGAAGCTATTCTACTGTGCCTTTCAAATGTGCTTTATGTTATATTGTAACCCCGAACTACAACGTATTATATTGAGATTTTATTTGAAAAACCAAATTCAATTTACTTCATTTCATATATATGTGTGTGTGGCAGTATGCCCTGTAATCTGTCGGCTGCCTGTATATAAAGGGCCCTCCCTCACCTGGTTGACATCACGTTGTTTTCTTTCCGGTTCAGACCTCGGCGTTTGTTGGTGCTACACACTAGGTAAGGCAGGCTTCATCTCTTTCAATCAAGCTTATTACTTATTACTTGTGGTTTTAAACTAGTATTTTTGATTAAACTAAAACAATGGTGTAATAAATAAACTTATTGAATTGTGAGATTGTCTCAAGCCTCATCTGTAGCGGGTCTGTGTGCCTTAAAGGTAACTTTTTAGTGGAGTTATTGCAACCAATTTCATCTTGATTAAAATAGTGCTTTTAAATTTAAGTTACCCATTCTTACCACACTGCTCCCGCCACAAATAATGCCATTTTTTTAAAAAAAGGACTCTCAACATTCTTAAAAACAGAATAAGTTGTTCAATCCAATAGATAGATTCCAAGTCAACATGTGGAACCTGGAGGAAAAAAAACATAGTTTACAAACATATTCACAAATAAAAAAGTGAAATGTTTGTTGTGCATTTGCATTCAGGCCTACTCAGTTACCACTTTCTAAAACCACATTTTGGAGCAAGACTCTACCAAATTTTCCCATCTAGAAGTTTTAACTTTTTTGCCATTCCCTCAGCATAATGCTTTCGCATCTAAGCTTTATTGCATGTGCATTGGGTGATGTTCCACTGCACACAGTGTTTTGTAATTACACCAGAGGACTCAGTTCTGGTCTCATGGCACCTTTTTCCATATATTTGCTGTGTCCTGTACATGGCTTGCAGTAAACCTTAAGTGGGACGTCTTACGCCATTATCTCAACAATAGCTATTTTCTTTCTGCTCTTCTACAACGGATATTCGTTACTCTGCCACTGCTCCATTATAAGGTGTTGAATGATGAAAACAGGCTTCGTTTGTCAATGGACGCTTGTATCTCCATGCCTTCATTATTAATATTAAACACCACTGACAAAGGTTTGCATTGTCATCTGGTCACTCTCACTCAATCTAACCTTGAAGCATAATGACAGCAAAAGGATCCTGCCACATAAATTCACATAGTATTTTTTCCAATTCATAATTATGTCTATTGCCCAACTATTAATGTCTGCAGAGAAATCTGAGTCTTTAAAAAGTCACAATTGGAGTTTGTTCTTAGTCTTTGAAATGCCATATCCGTGTAATGCCATGAGTGCATTAAGTTGTTCCTGAGTAAGTGGATGGTGGTGCAGATGAAGCTAAAATCACAATAATTTTATAAATGTCTCCTGAACTCCATTTTTACACGGTACATTTTCAGATTAAAACTCCGTACATCCATGGATTAATATGTTTTCCGAATGAGCTCTTACAGGAAACAGCCATATTGTTGGATAACTGAAAAGGAAGAATTTGCTGCCCTGTTATATTTTGAATGTTAGCCAGGCCTTCTCTTCTACTATGTGGGTGTAGAGTTTGAGAAGGCTATAAATCTTTGCCAGTGGGGAACCACATGGTTCACTCTCTGAACCATGTGGTTCTGTTGCCTTTTGCACGTCCTGTGGTGTTTGGAACACACAGTCTGTTCCACAGACTCCATGAAAGATTCACGGATGAATTTGGCTTTATTGACTGTATCTTTGTGGTTTAATGCATAATTTTACCTATGGGAAAAATGATTCAGCATTATTTCTCCTAATTCCCACTGCGGAATCGACAGTCTATCTGTTAAAGTCTCACTAAATTCAGCTATTCCTAGGGAATCCTCGTGATACTTAACTGTGTTCAGAGTAAGGAGTCTGACTATTAACATCCCTAATAAAAAACAAAACAAAAAAAAAAAAACACTCCAATTACACTTTGTGTTAATGGGCTGTGTAACAAATACAGACATTTGACAATTTCAGCTGCACTGGAGAAAACATTCCATATATTCTTGATTGTGTACAACATGTGCATAGTTACCAGAAAAGTTATTGGGTATTTCGCATGGGAAGTTTTTAATCATCCCTAACTAGTCCTTGAGGATGTAAAGAGTTAAAAAGAAAAAGCTTTTATGATTAAGTAAGAGATGCTGTGATAATCCGAGGAGCCACATTTGAAACGTAGTAATTCTGTAATTATCGCATTCTGGTTGAGGTTTAAGGTGATTTATTACAGTATTCGTAAAATCATTAGTGATCATCTGTTTAGGTTACAGTATTTGCAGGGAACAGGCGTATAAGCATGTAAACACGAATTTTGAGCCACAAACATATGGAGGAGTTTATTGCTCGAATGTAGCAGAAGTGTTGATAACCTGTGTTACACTAAAATATGTGCATATAGCATATACATACATCAGTGTGATAATCTATCAAAAATCTCTTTGCAGGATGAATTTGTTCCCTTTCATAAAACAATATCATCACAAAATAAGAAATTATGAAGATTTGGTTTATTTGCCAAAATGATGAACTATTCAGAAATATGAATGATTTCACCTCAGTTAAAATCATAGATTATAGAAAAAACCTTTTAGTAAATGTGGCCAATTATTATTTTATAACAGAAAAACCTATTTGCCGATGATTTAATGAAGTAAGCAACAATTCAAACAAAGAAATATAAAAGCCAGATACTAATAGTAAATACTGCTACAAATTAGACTGAACGCTTATTTATCCATTAAATGTGCCTTAATTCCTATTCTATCTATGGTTAATCTGAGAAGGGAAAAGAAAAGAAGAAAAGTAAACTATTTTCAGAATGAATCCTAATCTGCCAGCTTTCATCACCAAGACCGGGAGGGACAAACCTGAAAAGATTTCCTCGCCAGTCAGACATGGCTGTTTACTTTCTTGGAACCAACAAGCCTTTTTGCTCCAGTGTTTTACCAGCTTCCTCTCTCTGTCAGCTGGAGAGACAGTCAGCTGTCCTGCTCCAACACCTATTCAGTCTGCTGCAGGTCACTTGGAAAAGGCAATGGGTACTACTTTCTTTTGGCGCTGGCTCTTTAATGGTGGCAGGGACCGGATGACAGTGCTTAACAAAAGTCACTGAGAGAAACTGAACCAAAATTACACAAAGTTATATAGATGTGGGAAAGTAGGTGATATGAAAATATTTATCAAAGGATAAACAGGAATAAGTTTTATTCTCTAAATATTTTTCAACACAGTACAAAGAGACCAAAAATGTCCATTATTGTAGTAAGAATTTGATTTCATGGTTATTAATAATTTGTATTAGTTTGATTAATAGGTTGAATTGATAAATAGGTTTTAGCCGTACTGTCCACTTAGCACAGATTACACATTCAGCCATCCACTCTGAAATGCAAATAGATTCATATACAGATAAACAGACCGGTATGTGAATGTCTAAACTCGCAAAATAATTTGAGACAAGAAAACTTAAAATGTGCTGGCAGATACTCAGAGAAGACCCTTTTAGGCATGAGACATTAGCATAAATCAAATATATTCCTTTTCTTGAGAACTCACATTTAAAGATTTTTTTAATCACTTTTTTCACACAGAAGGTCAGCAAGCTGTAAGACAGCACAAATGTACTAACCAATGGCTTTCTTTTTATGCCATTTTTTCTGAGTGTACAACTCTTTGTGAACCCTAGTTTATTTTGCTTTGGTAAATAATGGTGGCATGGTTTGGCATGACTCTCATTTCATTTTGTTCACACACACAGTTAGGATCAGCAAGCGGCAAGACACCACAAATGTGCTAACGATGCCCGATACAAATACTGCAACCTAAAATGATACAGTGTGTCTTTTGGAGACCTTACACCCACAATATGGATTTCTGCCATCAAAAATATTAGCTTAGATTTGTACTGATGAAGTGGAAACAGTTTTTATACCAGTGAAGCAATCTTTGCCCGAACATGTAACGACTCTTTGCTGGCAAGTTTCTAGACAAAACAACTCCCAAAGAATAATTTGGGGTTAATATATTGTATGGATGCTACATTAATATCAAAATATGCGATTTTGTTTCACTGTATTAAAACAAACAAAATGTCAAATTTTTGTGCAGTTTGCATTTTTGTATGTTTCAATTTTTGTACTTAAATAAATAGACTAAGATCTTAAAAAACAACACAAATCTAAAGAAATTCTTAAACAATCACAAATATCTATCAGTCTGAAAGGATTCATAATGCCTAAGGTCTTTAGTGAAGCAGACAATTGTAAGGTTTTATTGGGAAGCTACTTTTGACTTTGGGGGAGGTTGGTTTTCATAAAATTTTAATACATGAAAGTGTGATTGGAAAACAGCAATTTGTATTTTGTTAGCTTTTCTTTGCCTGTTGGTACAATATTAATGATCTGAAATATTTGACTATGAGAAAAATCCCTGAAGATATGTATTAGGGGACAAGTTCTTTTTGCAGCATTGTCTAATGATTTGCTTATATAATAGTTTACATGGAGCATAACAATGTCTCCCTCTGTTTCTTCCCCATCTTTCGTCTGTTTCATCCATGTAGCTAAAAACACTTTTCACCAGTCAAGATGCGCACACTTTTAAACTCCTATGGTCTCTCCTTTTATCTCAACCACTCAAAACTTCCAACTCTAAATCTGCATGCTGCTGAAACAGAAGGGTGATCTGCTAGTTTACACATGCTAACCCGCTGCCGCGCTGGATGATTCTGTTTGCAAACATTGGCTCTGAAGGAACAGGAGATCTGGCAGGTGTTTTACACAGCTGACCTTAAAGTGGACACTTCAAATCACGGACTTGGACTGACTGAGACGTGTTCTAATGCAAAGGGACTTATGGCAGGTGAGTGCTGTTAGTTTGAACTATTATTCTGGACAAAAGTAATGTCATGACCATGACTTTGAATGGTAATTTTTAATTAAATTATACAGTGCTTATTTAGCAAAAATTTAGCAAATTTATCCAAGACACAAAATGATACTGCTGCTAATTTAGTCACAGAGCTATAATAATTATAAAAAATATATAATTAATTTTAGTGCATAGTAATTAAGATAAAATTAATGAAGGTAAAACTAATTAAGAGATGATGAATTGACATGTCTGTTGCACCAATTAACATGTAATCTACTGCCTTATCTGCCTTTACAGAATGTTGACTGATAATCAGGTATTTAAGAATCATCAGAGCATTTTATTTTAGACGGACTAAACAGTACAGTATATTTCATGTTTTCTTTCACAGCCTCCTGTGTACTTCTGCAGATAAGCTTTACTGCTCATCTGGGTGGCTTATGTTCATCAGTATTTGCAATAGGTTCTTAGAAAAGGACATTTACAAACATTTATAAATGTTAAAAAAAAGTTTATCTTTGATACCCACAATCCATCTATCCATCCATTTATCCTTTCACTAAAATTAAACATTGGGATGAAATGGACTGATAATTAGTTCTCATTGAAACCAGTGAATTTAGTGGCACGATGCTCATTTTTCAAGCTTACATTTCAGTAACTGTAGGAGATGTGCTCCAAAACAGATCACTCACCTCTAACTGGACTGCAGCCCTGTCTCATTTAAACTGAATGTACCTAAACATTTTATGCTGGAGCTCAGTAAACAAGAAAGTTGAACCAGTCGGGTTCCTTTGAAAAAGAAAGAAAGAAAGAAACCCCAATTAACAATAATTTAATCATGCTGCAGAAAAAAAATCCCTGATTGACTCAGTCTGCCAAAATGCAATACCCTAAACAGTGTAACCCAGTTGGATGAAGACATAAAAGAAACACTGTGTTTTGATTGGTGATGGCAAGTTGCATGCTCTTTATTGCAATTACTGACAGTATGGGTCAGTTGACATGGAGACCAACTGGGCAAAAGCTAAAAAAAAAAAAAAGTCGTTTGGATTGGAAGATTGTTTTTATATCTGTGAGCTTGAATGAAGTCAGCATTATTACAAAATGTGTTTTAGGGTTTTTTAGGAGTCACTTAAGGTTCTACATATCTGTGAAGTATAAGGATGCACCCAACCAGAATAGCACAAGCTTTGGATGAGAAACAGGGATAGGGGGTAGAGAGGAAAGGGTGAATAGACTAGAATTTAGACTTGGAGAGCAGTTGATGTGTTGTTGTCTTTGATGCCTTGGCAGGGCCTGGTGCCCGACTAATGTGGCGTGATACATTGGCTACTGAAAGCAGGGCCAAGGGTTCCTTCCTTGGCATGTGTATTTGGGTTGGAGCTTAATTGGACAGCTGGACCCATTTCCTCACATATTTTCACAAAAAGGGATGCTCTAAGCTTCTCTTTTCTCCTGCTTTTCCTCTTTTAGTAGTACTGAATGCTTTTTTGATTCTCTCACAGCATTGACTTGGCATTCGTGCAAAGAGAGCACTTACTATCACTGCTGTAATCAGAGATTGAAAGATGGATATGTGCTGCTTCTCTCAGGAAACAGCCTTTCTCACTCAACTGTGACAAGCTCAGTAGTATTGATACCTTACCAAGGGGGTTCACACGATAATATCCCCCTTTTCTTTCTGCAGGACGTATATGTAAGAGGACGTCTTTACACAAAGGGTAACAGAGCCTGCGGTCAGTGAGTGTCCTATATAAACTTGCATGCAGGCTTTTTCCTTAAAAGTGAAACCAGGCACATTGTTCTTTAATGGTACATGAGTATGCCCGCAGGTTTATCATTTTTATGTTACACTGTGTCATAATAACTATGATCTTGTAAAAACTTTTTTGTGTAATCCAATTTGTCAGATATGGGTGTAACAAGAGTGATTGAGGTGAAAGGGCATCCAAAAATACGATCAAATTACTCAATTATCTCAGAATTTAAAAGTCACCATTAAAACGCTGATTAGCGAGATACTAGAAAAGTTAGTAAAGCTCAGTTGGGAAGCTGTTTTTGACGACATTCACGTAAGGTAGCGTAATGGCTGAAGAACAAATTAAAACATTTGACTTTATATTTTAGTTATGAACAGTTTGTGCATTGGTAACAGCAGACAGAGGCCATACAAAACAGAAGTTTCAGAAACAAAGTAAAATACACTTCAATAAACCTAATAGTCACACAGGAACCTGTGACATTTATGATCTTCACCAATGTTTGTCATGTTGTTTCTGTAGCTCCTCTGTATTTGGAGTTCATGGTCTTTCCTCTCAAATAGAGGAAAGACCATTAAATTAAATAGATTTTTCCAACGTGTTTTGACTTGCACAGTAAATTGCCATTCCTGCCATTGATATATAAAAGCCAACATATTTTCTGACCCATGAGTATTTTAACTTGCAGATTTTTGCACGGGGGTTAAAGAGTTTGGACAGTTATTTCATATTGCTATATGCAAACCTGACAAACCATGTTTGCAAGGTAAGGAAAAGTAATTTTATTTATGTAGCACATTTTCAGCAACAAAGCAATTCAAAGTGTAAACACAAAACATATCTAATATGAGAACTGAACAATCCCACCATTCAGTGTAAAGTCTAGAAATGATTTAAAAAATACAGTTGGATTCATTTGGCTCCCTATGAAGTTTATAAAGCTCTCAACCTTCTCGCTTCGGTTTTGTCAGATATTTCCACACTCCAGACCAGAAAGTTAGAGCTCCACATTGACCTCCTTTATGTGAGATCAAAGCGTTGTCAGAAGTTTAATCCTCGGCGTTCAGTATTAGTTTTAATGAATTCTGACCTCTCAACCCC
Source organism: Poecilia reticulata (assembly GCF_904066995.2). NCBI lineage: Eukaryota > Metazoa > Chordata > Actinopteri > Cyprinodontiformes > Poeciliidae > Poecilia > Poecilia reticulata. The sequence goes on along the minus strand of NC_088835.1, from coordinate 20,762,258 downwards.
CGTAAGCTTGAGCACATTCTGACAATGGGAGATAAAAAATGCAACTACTCTTTAGTAAAATCATTCAGGATATAGATCTAAAAGTTAAAAGCCATTGTCCATAAAGGAGAAAACCCAGAAGCAAAATGATGAATGAATCAATGGTTTTAGTGTGAGTTAGAAGAGCAGAGTAAGTGGGTCAAGAGATTCTGAGTAACGGAAACAGTTTCAGGACGATGAAATTGGGAAAAATGCTCTTGTTTGTTTCATAAACTACCCTGCTGCTGGCTTAACCAGCAATGCTTTGAAAAAGTGCTTTTAGAAAGTCACAAGAATGTGATGCCTTGAAAGGATTATTCTAATGTCTCCCTCTAAAAGTTATAACTTTACTTTTAATTTTCAGTTTAATTATTTCTCCCCACCTTTTTTCATAAGGTTAACTACCCAGAATACTTTAATTTATAAAGAAGGACTGAAACTTTACAATAAAATCTGATGTGACAATTCATAAAAGGAAAGAACTTCGTGATTTATGAAGAGTTCTTATTTATACCACCAACATCACTTCCTTTAGCACAATTGTCCACATAATTTGCATATTTATTTTTTGTCCCCTCAAAATAGCAAATGAAACTTTCTTTAAAAGTATACTTTTCATCCAATTTTGGATTAGTTTGGCCTTTTTCTTCCTACGTAATTCTAGATCCTCATCTCCCTTCAGTGCTCCATCTGGGATTTCTCCCATTGTGCTTGATTTCTGCAGTCAAATTTCAACCGGGCCAATCAGCGAACAGAAGGAGTTGTGAACGATGACGGCAACTATCTGTGCTGTTCTGGAATTGCAATCTTCCTGTCCAAGGTTGTTTGCCAATAGCGGTGAAGCGGTGAACAAAGTCATTCAGTTCATGTTGGCCACACCTCAATATTGAACAATTAAAGTCGGAGCAAGAGGAATGTTGGCAAAGATGTTGTTTAAAGAAAAAAAATACAACTAGGCAATAAGTGAACATAAGAGCCTGAGAGAAACTATGTTTATCTTTTCTTTGTGCAGATGAGATGCAGGTAGCCCGGAAGGCTTACCGGGTTACCTTAAATATTGATGGATGATGATAAATTCATGTTGCTGGTGAACTGCTGAAGCAGATCCAAACAGACACTTATCCACAGAAGCACATGCCCACCTGTCCAATAAGTAAATAACTGTGTTTCAGATAATGGTAGAAACAAAAGAAGTTTGTTTTATTCTGTATGATTTTCTTTTTTCATTTTACATTAAACTGATTTCTATGAAAGGAGTGTGGCTGTTTAAGCGTTAGTGTTACACTGCTCCCACTAATTTATTCATAGTTTTAAGTTTTCTGCTCTATTTTTCATAAAATGTTCAACAAGCAAGAGTAATTTACCAACAATTTGTGCTTTCCTCAGTTATAAATAATTCATTTTATGCTTTTTTTTTTATTTGTGCCCTACAATCAATGGTTTTCTTTCAAATCCTTCTTCTTCAAATATTAAAATATGTTTAGTTACTGAATGTGGTCAATGATATTCCTAAATATGAAGGTAATATTAATTGAAGATTAATGTAAAATTGCAGTTTATTTGCCTGAGCTTCAAAAACCACCATTGACTGTGTCCATCTTTTTTTTTTCCCATACATGAGTTTTGTTTCTAGCAGCTGTGGCTTCAGTGTGAATCACTTATTTTACTGTTATCAATTGGAAAATTAAAGTACCACTTCTAAATGGGTAGATCCAGAGATGACGCTGATTTTGTAAAGGGCAGGTGGGTGGAAAACAAACCGAATTTCCTCGTCTTTAGCTCGTGGTTCATTTTGCTGAGGCAAATTGTCTCATTTGGGAGACTGTATTCACAGATTTGAAGAGAGTAGGTGGAGGTCAGGGAGGATGAGACAGAGAAAAGGAACGGTGGGTGCAGGGTCGGACAGAGGAACAAAAAAAAAGTGATGAAATAGTTTTTATACTGGAGAGGATATGGATAAAGAGAGAAGTACAAATGGGCTTTTATGTTGCCACTGCCTTGTAAACAACATGAGGTTCAAAAAAAGGAGAAAAGAAAAACAGATTGTGCGTGAAAGGATGGGAGGGCTTTGGTGGTTTACTTCGCAGGCAGGGATTGAAGTGAGGTGGTTAGGGGGGATTATGTGGCGAGCTGAGTGAACTCTGAAGGTGGGGGTGCAGCTTTCAAAGGGGTATCGATAGATCTGGTGTTGTCCCCACTTCACAGCCCTCATCAACCCCACTTGCAAACATACCACACCTCTTCACAAGCCGAAGAAGTCCCCTCTTTCATGGTGTACTCGCACACATAAGCTGATGAACTCTGAGATGGTCAGAGTACTCTAGGCTCGCTGCCTACTGAATAGAAGAGTTTAGACACTACTGAATTGGCCCTTCAGAAAGGGGCATTCTCCTTTAAGTACACAACTTCTTTGGGCTCTGTAAAAACCCATGCATAGTCAAGGATTTGGGCCTCTTTTCTGTGGATTGGTGGTGTACTTGTATGAACTGAAGTTTGGCAAAGTTGAAGTCACATTTACGGAACCATATGCAACTGGGAAAAAAAAAATACTCTCTAGGGTTCAAAAAAGATGTCTGAGGAGCAAAGTTAGATCAACGGCCAACACAAAATGTCACTGGGAATTATAAAACTTAACTTTTTAAAGTAAAAGTTTAATTTGAAAAACATTGGATGGAAAAAAAAGGGGATACCAGCTTTTCATAGACACTGGACTATTAAATGAACAAAAAGTACATGACTATGCTTATCAATATTCACAAAGAATGATCAGAAGAAATGCAGGATGAAATTCCCAGTTCACTTTTACTAACAAATGCATTTGTCTGACAATTAGTTAATGTGTATGAAATGAGAATTTTGTTCTCAGAGAAACTGCTCACCAACTAACTAATTGACTGACTGACAAGATTTTTTGTAGGACATGTCAACTCTTTGCTTCTACTGAAGCCTCTAAGGTCCGCATACCATACATTAGCATAACCACGAGGCCCATCCCATTTCTACAGGATTAGTTCAGCTCTCCTCCCACTGTCTGATGGCTCTTTATCTAGATCGACACAGCCTGTTAGAGGTCCTCACTATACCATTGCTACTAGAGTCATTATCATTCACCGCGAGAAGGAATCAGCTCATAGAGACTTGCCTGTTTAGCATGAGACTGACATCTCATTTGTAACGGTTTAAAAAGGGTCTCCCCTTCAGATAACAACAGACTAACTGGTAAATTCCCAGCTGATCCATCTATGGGGCAAAGGCTGATTGTTGATCCAATATTAAGATATTTTTAGGACACTATTGTTTACATGCTTTCATACATTTAATATCATTTCAAAACTTCTTTTATCTCTTTTATAAAGATTACTGTTGCTAACTGAGCATGGTGTTCTTACGCACACCTACATTTACTTTATATGACCCCGTTGGTAATTGATTAGTACTTATCTTAACTTATTTCCAAGGATGGTTTTACGTACTTTCCAGGCATATAGTGCCATTTAAGGCACAATCAGATTACTATGTAACATTCAGTTATTATAAAAAAATCCCTTTAAGTTGTCAAACAACTTAAAAGAAACTTGACAACTTAACAACTTGATGCATTGAAATCGCCCTATGTCTCTTTAAGGAGCTCCTGTTCTTTATGACACTCTGACAATCACAGCAATCCTCCATTAAACCATTTACAACCATTCTTAAGAGCGCTGGTCTGAGAAGTAGTTGATAAAGCTCAGCAGATGCACCCTTCCAACTTGCTTTTTGCTGCTGCCGTTAATCTGGTGGAGCTGAGTGAGGCTGGAGGCTGCATCTCCCAGGAGGAGCTATGAGGAAATAGGTGGTGCTTTGTGAGAGCAAGACTTTAGGCAGCACTCAATGGCTGCAAGGGAAGATTCAAGGAGCCCTCAAACACACATGAAAGAATCTCAGCAACACTCCAGGTATGTTTTGATGAGGAAATAACAGCATAATTTCCATCCCTTAAACCGACTGTTGAAAGTGAACTGGGTCACCATCACCACATCAAAATGAATCTGACATATTTTGCCTATTATTTAGATAGTCCCATTTAAATTGCTGACAAATTTGCTATATTTCAACTAATAACATTTCAGGTAAAACACATTTTTAACAGAATCACTCAAATGGCAATGATGGTAGGACTTTGTCCTGTGGTTGCCGATTCAAAGCCCCACTCCATCTCTAGTTGTTGTGTCCTTGAGCAAGACACTTCATCCGCCTTGCCTCCTGGTGGGGGTCAGAAAGCCTGATGGCAGACTCACTTATGTCAGACTGCCCCAGGGCAACTGTGGCTACAATGTGTAGCTTGCAACCACCAGCATGTAAATGACTGAATGAGTGTGAAGCCCTTTAGGGATAGTAGACATATTTCCTAATGATTCAGATAAAGATTCTTGTCAGGGTTTAAGCAAAGGGACTTTGCAGTCTAGTTTTAAATCAGAGCATTGAATTTCACCAATAAAAATTGCAAATTTAGATCAGTGCACAATTGGAAAGTCATGTCACAAGTAACTACACATTAAAAAAGAAAAAAAAAGAAACATCTTTAAACTCAGAGATAATCCAGGAATGTAAACAAAAATATTCTTGTAAATAAAGCCATTGTTTGTAAAACAAAAAGTAACTTGTTTGCCATTCAGCATATTCTTAAAATCCATCCATCCATCCATTTTCTTGCACCCTTGTCCCTCAGTGGGGTCGGGAGGGTTGCTGGTGCCCATCTCCAGCTAACGTTCCGGGCGAGAGGCGGGGTACACCCTGGACAGGTCGCCAGTCTGTCGCAGGGCAACACAGAGACACACAGGACACACAACCATGCACACACACACACACACCTAGGGACAATTTAGACAAACCAATTAACCTGACAGTCATGTTTTTGGACTGTGGGAGGAAACCGGAGTACCCGGAGAAAATCCACGCATGCACAGGGAGAACATGCAAACTCCATGCAGAAAGACCCCAGGCCGGGAATCGAACCCAGAACCTTCTTGCTGCAAGGCAACAGCTCTACCAACTGCGCCACTGTGCAGCCCATATTCTTAAAATATTAAGTTAAAATCTGTTATGTCCACAGAGTGTTAATGAAGAAGTATCTTGTGTCATAGGATGTCGAGCAGCAGGTGGATTTCCCTTCAGTAATAATGTTTGTCCACCAGCCTGCTTGTAGTCTTGAGATAACATCCTTTTAATTAGCCAATGAGTAGACTGGAGGATGTTAGCTTGCTGGTATGACTGCTTGATTTTAGAGATACTGAGCATATGGAGCCAGTCAAAACTAACAACACAGCTATCTCTTAGGAGATTCATGCCCCCCGGCCTCTATCTGTCATAGAGCGTAGAGCTAAAATAAACATTTCTCATGGAGCTAGAGTGATGTTTTTAGACTTGTGCAATACTGTTTTTACATGTTTAATAGCATAATCGTTACATAATAACACAAATTATATGTAAAACTGTACAAAACAAAGTAAAAAAATATGCCCTGTAAATAATCTTAGTCTTCCAAAATGGTAAAAAAAAATTTTTCACTCTCTGACCTTTTTTCTTGCACTCAGTCTTTGTTTCCAACACAACTAACAGTTTTCCTTTCACTCATGCTATCTTTGCTCGCTCTTACTCCTCTGCCGCCTACACTACACTTTTAGTATTTCTCATTCCCCCGCCACCACCCGTCTCTCTCTCTCTCTCTCCTCCTCACTCTCTCTCTCTCCCTCTCCTTTTCTCTCACACTCTCTCTACACTCTGACTCTAGTGTTTGCCTCAGCTGTTCTCAGTTGCACTGGGTGCCTGGTGGTGTTGTGACAGAGCTGTGCTGCATTGAGTGAGACTAAACTACCTCAAAGGAGCGCTAAGTAGAGTGGGAGACAAAAAGAAGCCAAACCATTGAGGACTCACCAGGCAGATGGGATGAACAGCTGAAACAATTTGGACCAGTTTTACTTTTTGTGGCTAAAGGTGCGGCCAAGTCACATCATGGATAGGCTAAACACCTACAGTCTGCTTAGATGCCAAAAGTGAAAGGTAGTCAAAACATAATTAGATTCTCTTAGCATTTAATGTGTGACAAGCTCTAATTTCTTCTCATTTTCTGAGTTATTACTGATTGTTCTGTTAAGTTTGCAGCTAGGAGTTTAGAAATCACAGTTCCAGAGGCAGCAGCCCATAAACCTGACTCCCCTATGCTGGATTTTACTCTTCTTTAGTTGGACTCTAATTTTGGCTTTGACCTGTGGAACAGAAAAAGTTTTTTTGTGTTTTTTTTTTTTTTTTTGCTCTGGCAGGACTTGTTATGAGGCAACCTGGACTGACTCACCAGCATTTCTTTGTACTTACTGGACAACAGGAGTGTTTCTTGCACTGCCACCGTTTCCTGCCAAACCCGGTCTGAGATTGCCTCGCCAGGGGGTTGTTTATTTAAAGGACTTATCTGGAGTTTTTTTGCCTCAGGACTATGGGGATTCTCTGGGGTGCCATAACACTTCTGTGTGGGGTAGCTGTTCTCAGAACGGAAGGCAGCGGACCCACACAAACCAAAAATAACGTGCCCCGTCTAAAACTTTCCTATAAAGGTACGTCTGAGATTTATACTATCGTTTCCCTGTTTCCATTGTTTTCTGCTAGTTGTAAAACTTATGAACATTTCTTTAATTTTACCAATTTCATGTGTTTCAAACAGGGAGTGAGATTGTTAAACTCTTCTGATAAATAAAATTACAAATTATAAATTCTTTATTGAGTAAGCGAATAACTTCTTTATGATCAAGACTTTTACTAATATGGGCAATCGATGTGCATTAGTTCTACTGTATAAAACATAAAGCAGGTTGTGTTGAATTTGTATAAGTGAATATTGTTTAAATCTTTTCTGTACAACCCCTTTTCACTTGAAATAACTAGATTCGTCTCACCATGCTCCAATGACGAGCTTGTTGCCATGTTCAAAATGATTACATTATGACAACGCAATTATCAGAAACTAATTAATTTCACATGTTGATAATTAATTATTTTGACTTATCACTGCAATAAGATTTTCACTTAGTTGAAGAAAATCCCTCAACATGCCTGACCTGCCAGCTCTATGTGTCTCTGATGCTAAGCAGTTTGTTATAGAAGACCAATCCCTTCATAAATCTGTCCCTGTTTTGATCAACTGCTGTTGTCTATTTTGAAATGGAAAAAAGGCAGATTCCCAGGCTGCTTCATTTATCCCTCTCTCACATTTTTATTTTTTTGGAAATTTTATTTTCCTGAATGTCATTTTTTTCTGCTCCAATCTCTCCTACATGGTAATTATACTCAGATGAATGGCGAACGGTCTGTTTCAGCAGATGGCTGTACCAAAGTGAAATGTTTTTCGCTTAGCGCTGGGGGATCCATAATTATAGACACGAGTGTGCCCGTACGCAGACACACTTGCATGCATAAATACGTTGCCATCTGCAGAAAGCAAATGATACCTGCAAGGGTATCAGTCATTTGAAACCACATGCTGTCAGTTTGGTGAAACATGCCCATACACTGAGATCTCTATTGGAAGCCCCTCAGGTAGCAATTTGGCCAGCTTGCTTATTTGGGCTGCAGTCTCCACTTTTAATATTTGATTCTGCCTTAATTTGAATTTTGGCTGCAGGGGGCAACACTTTGCTTCCCCGTGCTGACTGGGGAGTTTTAATCTAAGTGTAGTCAGCAGGTACTTACTGTGCTGTGAGGAACATATTTGCCCCATTATTGCGTTTTCTCTCATTTAAATGCTTCAGGACATTAAAAAAAAAATTAATATCAGATAGTGTATATATAAATGATTAAAATCGGCTACAGAGTGTTTGGTTTTTGAGTTTGAGTCCATTAAAGTACATGCTAGAGCATAGAGTCCAAAATTTAACTAGATTTTTATGTTTCAGAGAGGTGGACTTTATGGTCATTTCAGGTAATTATCCTACTGTATTACTCAAGTGCGCTTCAGCTTAAGGTTAGAAACTAGTGGCTTGACAAAGTCCTTAAGGATTTTTGGGTAGAGAAGACAAACTGTGGTTCCAACAGTTTCATCTTCTGAGACCATCGCTCTGCCACCACTCTTGACTGCTGGCATTTTTCTTTCTTGTGTTAGTTTTTTGCAAGATGTAATGGGATGCAAACCCTCCAAGACACATATACCACTTTTGTCTCATCAGTCCAGTAACAATTTTCCCAAAACTGACCTTAACTTTGATAAGTGAGGCCTGCAATGCTTTTGATGTTGTTCTGGGTTCTCTGGTGAATGTTCATGAGTCGTCAATGTACTAAGTGAGTAATTTGTGTACGCCAGTTATTAGTGGAAGTAGGTGATTAAAGTTTCTGGATCCTGGACGCTCTTCATTGATAGGCCTATTACTGGATTTGAGATCAGATGACTATTGTGTGTCACATATGCGGCATTGCTTTGCATTGAGCCAGGAATATTGATGGTCAGGAAAATAACACAATCACACAAAGAATCTAAAAACGGGAAGCAAAACTGGGGAAAAGAAGGGATTTTGAGTTGTTCTTCCCCTGTTTTTCAGCATTATTTCCCTTTGCTTTGGCACATTCCAGCCACTGTAATTTCTGAAAGTTCAATTAATGACAAAAACTGGACTGCATGGTTAAATAACAGTCATCAAAAGGAATAGAATATATCATAAAGTGTATTGAATAAAGTATGTCTCCTGGTAATTACCAGTATTTAAAATTAAATTAATCGTCCAATACAAAAAGTAATTTCTTTCAGCCTTCTCTTGCATCTTGATAGAACTGACAGACACTGAACTGTTTATAGATTTATGTCAAGGGAGATTACACATTTCACGCATCAAAGTATCAGCAATTTTTTTCACTTTAATTTAAGCCATACTTTGTGGAAGTTGGACAAGAAATAAAGGCTCTACCATTTTTGTGGCAATTTCATGCTCATTCTGCATGAGACCAGTAATTACTAAAGACGTCTGCAGGTGTGCGTCGCAAGCAATAGCAGCTAACAGGTGATTTTCCATCCAGTGAGCAATACATCAGTGGTGCTCACCAAGCTTGCATGACTCGTTGTGGTTGTTAACAAATCCATGAGAAGTGTAGACTGCCTAGCACAGTTGGTGCTCGGGAAATTTTGTAGCCAATTACATGTTTCTCCTTAGTTCTTTTTGTTTATTTGTTTTTTTGTTCTGGGCATGTCTTACTTATGAAATATTTTAATCAGCTTCATGTGATCAAGCCTGATTCAACACTTAATGTGGAGTAATTGTATTTTTACTTAAATTAAGGCTGGTTTGGGTAGCTTTTTTTTTCCCAAAATAAATGAAATAATCAGTGAAGACCAGCATATAGTATTTACTTAGATTATCTTTGATAGATATCAAAATATGCTTGATCTGAAAGTTTTCATTGTAACAATAAAACACAACCAGAAGAAATCTGGATGGACAAATACTTCTTCATGCTGTTTTCATTGTATCGTGTTCATGTGTCCAATCTGGCGCAAATCTGGTTTGAATGGTAGTCTAGTATTTCGACTGATCTGGTAATCACATTAAAAAATCACATGAAATCAGCTGATCACAAGTTGTTCATTTCACGCTTATAATTTTTGTTCCACCAGCGAGAAGCAAATCAACATTACTCATTGAAAAAGCCAGAACATTCACCTGGGTGAGAGGATGTCAAGTCCTTAGGCAGCAGCATCTGATCAGTCACACATGAGATGGAGAGGTGAAGGAGCTCTGACCTCTACAGGTCATGGAGAATGCCGGGAACATATTCAACGTTGAAACTATGTGTGTGCATTTGTGTGTGTGTGAGTAAAAATCTGCAAATGTGTCACTTCTTGACTCTTCACTCCTCTGAACACAACGTAGACGTGAACCCTCCCACCAGCAATCTACATACAAATATACCACCCCCTACTGCATTGCAAGACACATAATTGTTGAGTTTATAGATTAAAACTGATCTTTAGAAATAATGTACCTAATATGCAGGAGGAGAAATAATGTTACTACATGAATGCAACATCAAATCCAACTGTATCAACAACTGGTGATGATGAGGATGTGTAAGTAGGAAGCTGGGGACTAAAAGTGAACTGCAGAATCAAACAGGCTGTATTGTATGTTATGCTTGGGCATATATTGCTTCTGAGGTGTACTCACACCCCGTAGATGAATTGGTCCTTTGGGGGGAGCAAAGAGGGATTTATAGTTTTGAGGTTTGTGGGTCACAAGAACCAAAGCACATGTTGTTAGCTGTCAAGAGCGACACTTGAGTTTGTAGGTTGTGGTTGTTCTGCCAAAAGAGCACTTTTCTTCTTTCCCCTCCATCACTTACACGTCTTTAGTCAAGCAGAGCCCAGAACTTTCATGAAAAAGCACACAGTCTTGCTCTTAAATACCAGAGGGCAAAAAGAGCAATGAGCTGAAAATGAAAAACACATTCCTCTGCAACAGTAAGGCATTTTTTGTTCCTTGTTTTCACTGCAGTGTAAAATAACCCTTGACCAGAACTGGAGTATGTAGAAGTTCTCCAAAAACGCCCTTCATCCATACGCGCATTGAAAATATCACAGTGGAGTTTGGTTTCCCGAGGTGTGTACAATAGTCTGAGAGATAAAACAATACTCTTCTTGAGATTTGCAAGGTGTACTCGCTCTCTGGCGTTCCCCAGATTTTGTCCTAATAATCTGAAAACATGGTGAGCATTTGTTTCACAGTATTCTGATTTTTGCTTTAGATTTACCTCCAGAGACTTTCAGATCAGTCTGTATGCCAATGCTGATTGAAATCATGAATACTGTACAGTAAGAAGACAGTTTCAGCCTGTTTAAGAATGCTTACACAATCATGACTGCCAAAGGATATTGGCTCACAAGTGAATGTATAATGTGAGACACGTGAAAAAGGACAAAGACAAAATAGCAACTCCTGACTAAAAAAAATGTGACTGTTTATGAAGTAAAAGTAAGCCGTTATACATTATTAATAATTCAATTAATAGTATTACACCGTTTAAAAGATGGTTTCAAAACTTGCAGAAATATTTACAAGAATTTAATTGAAAGCATAATGATATTGAATTACTGTTGAATATTGCTTAGGGGATATTGGATAAGATTTGAAAAATGTGCAGTAAAGCAAGAGCGGTTTGCATTGTTTCAGAAAAGAAGTTTGTTTGGTTTCTTACCTAGCAAGGATTAAATGACCTCACTGACGCTTTATGGTGTTTTCCCTAAGCTATTAGGGAATCTGGCTGCAGAGTCTGTAAAATAACTCAATGAAATATTTTTTTTATATATATAATTTTGCTCTTAAACATGTTGTAGTGCTCTTGAGCACCTTCGATTTGAGTTGAAATAACTGCTTATATCCAAGTTCCTCCAAATTGTCTAAAGGTTTAATTAAAGTCATTTCTTACGCCACGTGTTGCCCCAAGGCCACGACTTTGTACATGGCTTAGTCAGTTATTATGTTGAATTATTTTGTCTGAAGATCTGCTAAAGTGGATAACCTTATACATATAAATAACCTTCTAGATAAAGTCATAACAATTTTAGATAATTAATGATTAGTCATATTGATAGAGACAAACTTTGATTGTAAAATGAGTCATGAGTTACTATGTCAAAAGTGATGGCTTCTAGAGAGTTTTTCAAATTACAAAGTTCTCACTCTGTCAAAAAAAAAGTCTTAGAAAAATCATGAAATTTATTTTTATTAATTAATCCTTTACAAATCTTAATATACTAAATTCACAATGTATGCAAATAGTGTTAAAAACAGTGTTTTACGTTATAGCTCAGGAATTATATTCAAAACTACATTGTCTGTGTCTTACAAAGCACTTAGATAACACTCCCTATGCCCTCCAGAGAAAGCAGAATAGAGAAAGACAGGAAGAATGTAGGGTAAAAGATTTTATTTATACCAGTCTCTCAAGGGAATGTTGGTTCTTTGCATCCATTCCATCTGCCCCCTTATTGTGCTTTCTCTTTGTCTCTTGCTTTCTATTTCTGACTCCTCTTTGTCTCATTCTGAATAAAAGAGGAATGTTGATTAAATATTGGTTTTACTATTTACTAATAACTTTATGTTTCTTCCTTGAGAAAAAACAAATATTAAGAGACACAATATGTGCAATTGCATGAATAGTTGCACATGTATTTTTTTTTTAATTTCAATTATGTAACAGAACAGTTTGCAGGAGTGCACTGGACACATTTTAGAAGCCACTCATTTACACATCCACCTGCTTGAATGGTCATTTCTTCCTGTTTGCTATTGTGAAACTATCTGTTGGAACAGAAACTCAACCAAAAACAGGTTTTGTGTAGGATCATAAATCCAGGCTCTTGGTTTTAAAGTTGCAGCTTAAACAGCAGCACAATAAATGCTTCTTTATGCATGAATACCCATGTGATACGTTTATCCAGAGGGGACGCTGGTTGAGACATGTATAGGCCACTACCTGTAGAGCGACATGGGAACATCCTATTTTTTTTTTTCCTATAACACACAACCAGCCAGCTTGATAAACATATATTACACACTTCCACACACAATTCCCAAAGTGTATCTGTCTCTGGCTGATTGGGTTCTAATAACTTAGCTGTAGCCTCTGTTGAATGGTTTGTTGCCATGGACACTTCTCCCATGGATAATTTTGCAAAAACCAGTGAGGTGTGTATAGAGGGTGGAAATGGTGATGTGGGTCCTCTGCTCTTTCATACAAGACCTTGATAAGCGCAGCCATTGTGTGAACATTTTTTTTCCTTACATCAATCATTGTGCTGTTTAATTTGAATATGTGTTTTCAGATGTTTTCTGTATTTTCTTAGTCAAAGTTGCAGAAAGGCTACTGTAAAAACAACATGACTCCTTCAGAGAGAGTACCGTGAAATGGGAGCAGTTATGTAAAAAGCAGAGATTTGTTTATGTAAACCAAAATAACTAATGAAACTGTTTCCCTCCCCACCCGTAGAGCTATTTCCAAAGGATTTACATGCAAACAGAAAAGAAATATGTCTTGAATAAGTCAGTAATTAGACTACAACAAACTGTATGCTGGTCACAAAAGAACTGAAAACTAAGTTAATCTACATAGTGATTAGGACACACCACATTTTTTGGACTATCCATCTAAAACCCAATTCTACCCACTATTTGCTGCTTTGAAATGAGATTTTTAAATATGAGATATAGTATTAGCTTTTGCAATGATTATTCTGTAATATTGCCATCAACCATTTTTACACTGTTGGTACAGATGATTAGATGGATGTATGGATTTTTTATGGTGACATATTGAGGTTTTCTTCTGTTTCATTTTGCTCAGTTGCCCTGCTGTTGATTTTTTTCTGTTTTTTTAGCTTGTCTGATTGTTGATTAATAATTTAACTGTATACCCATCCATTTTTTTTTATTGTTTGTCACTTTTAATTGGTAAGTCTATTATAATTTACCTGCTGTTTTATAATTTGTCTTATTTTTATGTATATGGTTGTATTTTTTTCCCACTTTTTTTATGTTTGCTGTGTCTTTTGATTGTTAGTAATTTGGACAGGTAGTTGATTAACCTGGTAAAAACCAGACCTTATGCTTTGCTTTGTATGTGGTGAACATATGTGTAACCCCTCAGCTATTGAGAGATGATTGCATGCTGGAGACAAAGACTCTTAATTACTAACATTTGGCTGTGATGTATGTAATGCTACAACGTTTACCTGAAGATGCCTGCAGTGTAAACAAACAAGAGGGCTGTTAATGTTAGTTCAGTGTGTGGAAGTGTGGCCAACGGGGACAGAATGGCTACTTCCATTTCCTCAGATGCCATTGCCAAACTATGACCATGGCAGATTACAATTATTAAAAGAATGTCCTCATTCGCATCTTAATTTTCTGTTCACCGATTGGCCTGTTTCGAATTCAACCAGAGAAATTTTTCTCAATTGTAGAAAGCCAAGACAGAACACTGAAGTAGATGAGAATCAATTGCGTAGGAAGGCAATGGCAAGGGTGTTGGTTGATATTTGATGTTATTTTCATTTTTATGTTTTCTTACTTTCTTGGTTAGTTGTATATTTTTAGGTTTAGTAATTCATTTTTGTTTGACATTGGCCTGTTTGTTGGTGTATTCATTAAATAAACTTTTTTTATTGGTTAGTTAGTTGTTTAATTTGCTGGATAGTCCATTCATAATTCTGTTGGTTGTTCTATTTAATATAAAAGTGGAATGAAATTATTTTTTGTAAATTATACATTTTTGTATTAGGTTCTTCACAATTGCAACCTTTTTTAACTGACAGAGTGGTACCTTTTTACTTTACTGAACTGATGTGCTTATAAAACTGTCTGTGTCTGTATAAAACAGACAATGACATTCAAAGATAACAAGCAGATCTTTCAGTTGACAGTATCCAAACAGTGAGTGTTAGAGTTAGTTGGAATCTTTGTGTATCTTTGTATTCCTATTAGTTGGAATAGGAAGTCCTGAATTCTGTCCAACATAAATGTTTTTGTAGGAAACTGAAGAAGTCAGTTCATGCAAGGCATCCCACTGGTATGCAGAAAAATGCCACACTGGAGAGCAGGTACAAAAGCAACTGGCTGCTGCTATCACAAGCAATAAAAACACAATATTAGGGTTATTCTTCTAAGTAGTTATTTTTGAATATTCTTAACCCTTGTGCGTGAGAGGATTGAGGCAAAAGTAGAGGACTGTGGCAAATGATACAAGTTTTACGTGTGTGGGGTCGGTTGGACCCCATTTCTAAACACAAGGGTTAAAGTTTCTGTAAAAATCTAAATTTTAAATATTTAAATAAGTTTAAAATGTATTAATGTTGTTATTGTAAATTCTCAATATTATTCTATCCTTTATTTAGTTTCCCAAGATTGGAAAAATAAATAAACATTTTTTTTTATTATTTCAAGTCTATAAACTGACATTGCTGACTTTGTATCTGAAAAATGCTTATCAGAATAGACAAGCTGTTAAATAAGTAAAGCAGTCAGTGTGACGCTCTCTCTTCTGTGATGGTTTTTATCTCTTACGTCAATTTTTCTTCATCTTGTCTGTCTGTCTCTCGGGCTCTGACATACTTCAGAGTAGAGGGCATTCTCTTCTAAAACATTTATGAGTGATTCTGTTTGTTCCTTCTTTTCTTACTATGAAATAAAGAGATAAGTGTAGAAGATGGTGGAGGAAGGATTTTTTTTTTTACAGTGCTTCCAGAACTTTCTGCAGTTTTGGGGTGGTGGCCAGTTGAAGGGGGGAGTTCTGGTCTGGGATTACTTTATTGGCAAGAACGGATTGTCACGAGAAAACAAAAAAAGGCTGTGTGTATCTTTGTGTGCCTTTAGATGTTACATTAAACAGTATCGCAATCCCTGACTCAGATGTGACTTATGGGTCAGTAATTGAATTAGAGATGTTAGGCAAGTCTTGCTGTCTTTTGGGGAGACGCAAGAATACAATTAAGTTTTAAAAAGCTATCTGAAGAGTATTATAAAGTGTCCTAACAACTGACGTGCTTAAGGAAAATATTGCCATTTGATCTGAAGATTAGAAGAGTTACACAATATCCCCCTGTGTTCTTCTGCCTGGCAGCTCCCAGTTACATCTCCATGTAGACAGTCTGTTTTTTGGCATCTAGTCCTGGCTGTACCTGTTGAATCCACATTTACTTGGCAGACACTCCCTATCTTTTAACTTGACTTGTGCGTGCATTTTTTTTTAAAAATAAACCTATAAGAAGAGCAGCAGCATGCCTGTAAAAATCATTTTTATCAAAATAAACAACAACAAAAAACCCCAGAAGGTTTAGTGTAGATGTATTGTGTCATTTCTGCATCTGGTATATGTGTAAACAAAATTTAAGATGCTCTTAGGATTCCTTTAAATTCAGTGAGTTTTGACTTTCCTGATTTTATTGTGATATATATATTTTTTTATCATTGTAGCATACTGATCTTATTTTTCTCTCCACAGAGATGTTGGAGACCAATAATCTCGTGACATTTGAAGGCCTGGCTAACAGTTCGGGTTACCACACTCTCTTGTTGGATGAGGAGAAAGGAAGGCTCCTGGTGGGAGCCAAGGACCACATCTTTTCTTTTAACCTCCTCAACATAAGCAAAGACAAAGCACAGGTAAAGTATATGATTTGGAGCCCATGTACTTGCCAGTTCATTTTAGTTCTGACTTTAAATCCGTTTCGGACCAGACCATTTGTCTCAAACCAGACTGCTGGCTTCAGGTATCCTAGGATTCCTATCTCCGAATCGAAAGAAAAAGTGCTTCATGTATATTTCAGATGAGGGCTGTCTCACGCAGTCAGGCACATGTTAGCCGCACTCTGCACACCTGGGTGAATCATGTCGTAAATTGAAACAAAGTGGATAACAGACTGCTTTGTGACCCCTTCAACTCTCATAAAGACACTTCCATGCACACAAGCTGTAAATCACTAACACAAAAAATGATTCCGAGTGCAGGGAAATGCTTTTCTGTCCTCAGCAGAAACTATGTTTGTGTTGCAGATCCCCTGGACTGCTTCTCCCACTAGAAGAGATGAATGCAAGTGGGCAGGGAAAGATCTCCTGGTAAGAGCTAAAGGCATCCAGCTAACATGCGGATTCTTTTCATGGAAACCTACGAATATCTAGTTTACGACTTTCACCAAAACCCAGACTTTCATTGTTTTTCTGTTTTGGATCATTTCTCCTTGTCTGTTGAAAATATGTCTTACACGCAGCTAAGTTACTATAAGCCTACTTAAGATGTAGAGTCATCACTGAGATCCTTAATTAAACCATAAGAATCTGGAAGTCAAACCTTTAGAATTCTTTGTTCCTTTGGTTTCCTTTTATTGTTTGTTTTTGTAGTTTTTACTAGATTACGACGGCCTTGAACCACATCAACAAATCACTAAACGCAACCACAAATTCAAAAAAGCACAACATATTTAAATATACAACAGCATTAACTAAACACAACTACAAATTAAGAAAACACATTAACTAAGTACAACTACAAATTGAGAAAACACAACAAAAAGGAAGAGGTAGGTACCAGCAGGAAACCTAAGAGTGCTGATTGGACAACACTACATTTGGCTTTAGAACCAGAAATTACTCTGGCTTCAGCACATTTGTTGATAATATGAATTTTGCAGGTGATACACCTGTAGCTACCGCTATCCAAGAACATTTTGAGTCAGGACATATTACGAAGCTCAGCATCATTCTTTGTCACAGTTTGAGTCTATCTAAACAAAGACAGAGCAAATATCAGAAAATATTCCATCATCCAATCATCAATGTCTCAGGTTTCCCACTGAGCCCTACCTCGTAGGTTTTATTAATGTTACTGTGTTTTCTTCATTTGAAATTATACTTAGTTAATGGTGTGTTTTTTTAATATGTTGTTGTGTTTTTCAATTCATAGTTGTGTTAAGAGATTTGAAGTGGTTTGCATTTAAGAGCCACCGTAGATTATTCTCTGTTATTAGAATTTCTGTCAATTTAAATTATAATGTTAATAACTGTCAACACATTGCAAATCTCACGATAAGGTTGTGATTTTCAGATTAAGTAAAAATACAAAGATAATTTAAAAACCAGGACTTTATTTGTTTAGAACAAATGTACAAATGTAAAGTCAATTTGGATAAAAATCACAGAATACATCACAATCCCATGGCTCTTGGTAAAAATGTCTCAGTTTTCAGAAACCCAATGTAAATACACTTACTGAATCTGCTTTCTGTCAAGTAGTATGTTTTTTGTTCATCTTTCAAAGGCCCTCGGGCAAAAGGCTTGGATGTAAGACCATATTGATGCTGTTTGTGGTTTAGATATTTTTCACTAGAATAGGGCAAGTGCCTCTGGCGGTCAGTTCGCCTGCCTGTGCTGCGGAGCAGAAGGGCAGTGAAGTCTTCTGTGTGTTTTCTGTAAACGATTTGAAATGTATAAGGAGGCACCCTGAGGGATGGTTATCTTTTATAGAGCTAGATGAGAGTGAGGGGGAGAGAAAACGAAAGGCTATCCACAAATATCACATCATAGTCTAAAACAAACCTTTCTACAACGTAGTGAGGAACAAAAGAGGATTTGATGGATGTTTGACATTCAGAAACATAGTTGAAATGCAAGCATAACTGATATATTAAAATTATTTCATGAAAAAAATACCAATGAATATAAGGTGGTACACACCATAGTACTGTTGTATGCACAATTAAGTTATGAACATGCAAATATATGTACAACAGCAGCAGCTGATTTTGAAGATAAAGTTCAACACATAACAAAACTTCAGATTTCAGGAGGTAACCTCTGAAATCCCAGCAGTAATTCACTTTATATTTACAGCTGCAAGACTAAGCTATTGTAAAACAAACAGATGACAAAACAGAAAAAAACTATGAGAAAAGTAGACAAAAGTGCAAAATGTCCTGTTGCTTGAATCACTTAAGAGAAATTGACTTTTTGTGTGAATAAATTTAAACTAGCTGTAATTCATGTTCAATTTGAAACCCAACACATTAAAATGTTCTGAAACTGCAACACAATAATTGCTGTGAAACAATTTTGTTTGCTCTCTGTCTTTCCCTCATCAGAGAGAGTGTGCACATTTCATCAAAGTACTGCAACCTTTCAACCACAGTCACTTCTATGTTTGTGGGACAGGAGCCTTCCACCCTGTATGCTCCTACCTGGAGGTGGGCAAGAAACCAGAGGTACAGCTTAGATTTCTGTTCTTGTCCGTATCTCCTGCCACACACAACACAAATACACACAGGAAAAGACGAGACAGGCTTTATGTTTTAGCTAGTTGTCAGTATTTCAGATTCTTTTTGGTCATGTGTACATGGAGATGTGGTAACAAATAAATAGAAACAGGTTTGGTTTAATAAAATAAGAAAAAAAGCTTAAAAGAACATTAACACCACATATCAGTTCATTTCTCTGGTGAACCTCTGCGATGGTAGACATGTTTACATGAAAGTCTGCACATACTGCTCATTTAAATTTGAGAAATGAGAATGAGTCTCCTCTCCTCCAAATGCCAGACCTATAAATGTGAGTTTCCCACTAATTGGGCGGCTATTTACAGAGCATTAGGGGAAGGAAATGTCCCTGAGAAACGCCATCAACTCTGCGTGGATCATAAAGTAGAAATGCAATTCATTAGTGCTGAGGTCACTGAGTCACAGTGGTTAGAAATGTTGTCTTCGGTTCTATTCAATGGCATTATTCTGCTGGTAGGTACCGTAGTATAGAAGCCGCTACTTATTCCCCACGTTTTGAACCATGCGGCTTTATCTGTGGATTTTTCTTCATTTTCTTCAACCACCAGGGGGCTCTTTAGCAGGAAGTGAATCATTGATAGTCAAAATTGGAAATCAAAGAAGAAAGTGCTTTTTTTTTTTTTCATAAAATTTGTAGCTGCGGCTTATGGTGCACTATAGTCCGGAAAATATGGTACGTTGTACAAAAGTGGTATTGCTACTGTAATTGCATGAAAGGTGGGTTCTTCAAAATATTGACTAAAGGAGCTGAATACAAATGGACGTTATGCTATTCTGTTTTTTTCTTTCTTTTTCTTTTTAGATTTTGCAGTTTTTCTATTTTTTCATAGCTATGCGCTGTTTTATGCTGGTCTGTCACATAAACTCCCAATTACATTAATTGAAGCTTGTGTTTGTAACATGTTTGTAACAAGTTTAAAAGGTTTGAAGACGGCACACTATAGACATCAAAAGCTATGTCTTCAGTGCGTGAACGAAATGTTTGACAAAAGCAAATGTTAAACATCATATAACTCAACATTTGAGCTCAAATCTGCAAATAAAAGAAAAAGTGATGATAAAACCCTCCACAAAAATTTCACAAAAAGTTCTGTATCATGAAGTGTTGACAGCTTGTTTCTTCTGGAGCTCTTGTTTTGTGTGTGGAATTTACATGGACAGGAAGCTACGTTCACTGTCTGTGTTTGATAGCATGCTATAATACCTCACTGATTTTCTGTCTTTATGTATATACAGGATGGTGTTTTCAGACTGGCGCCCCATGTAGAAAATGGCAGAGGGAAGAGTCCCTATGACCCTAAGCTCCTCACCGCTTCAATGCTAATTGGTGAGTTTATGGAAAGATACGGAGTGCATGTGTGCAATAAATCCCTGTGAAGCCCTGTGCCTTGCTCTTTCATTTCAGTGGGTACACGGCGTGTGACGTCAATGTAAATAGCAGAACAGGAACATCCTTCGCTGCTTTGTATTTACACACTTAGAACCTCTCATTGGCAGGACTGTAAACTTTATTTCAGTCTGAATCTACAACATTTAAATGGTGCACATGTGTGGTCAATGGTACTGAGTCTCTTTTGCTCTAATTCGCCCTCCTCCCATTTTCTGGCAAATAAAGCAGGGGTGCATGAGCATGGTATTTCTCTTTACCCCCAATTATGTGTGATCATATTGTGTTATACCACCTCATTTACCCAAGCAGATGGCTATTTTCCAGCCCATCACCCCTTATCTCCTCTCCCTTTTTTCTCTCCTTTCTCACCAGCATTATTATGTACTCCCCTTGTCTCACACTTCTGTTCTCTCCCCCAGCATCTGACCCACCATCCGTTCATCCTGTCCTCACCTCCTTTCTCTGCCCTGCCTTCTGTTTTAATGTCGATTTCACACTCCCGGTGTTTGTTATGTCTTTGTTCTCCGTGAACGTGAAATCTACCTTTGCTGCTAAGCCCCCGCTCAATTCCTCGGATTTCTGAACAGAACCCACGGGGAAAAGCAGGCGGCCTCGTCTCATGTTACTGTGTTAACACTAATCAATCCTCTCCCTCTCAGATGGGGAGCTGTATGCTGGAACATCAGCCGACTTCATGGGGCGGGACTTTGCCATCTTTCGCACTCTTGGCAAACATCATCCTATCAGAACAGAGCAACACGACTCCAGGTGGCTAAATGGTAGGTTTGGAGGACCCTCTGCCTTGATTTGTCTCTTAGCTTCAGTGCTAATAAGCTACCTTGAAGAATAACTGCAGCATTTTGAGGCTTAATTTGTCTGTTCACCAATTCATACTTCCATATCATGCCATATCATCTGTGTTAACCATGAGGAAACCGCTTCATGCCCTTGTCTTTAAACCTTTGGTATAATTTTCTTTGAAGGTGAACTTTTGTCTGAATTCATGGAAATGCATAGTTGCAATATAAACCGCAAACAGAACTACTCAAGTTTTTAATTTGTATTTCTATATTACTATTGGGAATAGTGGGAATCTCGGACTGTAATGTGTGCATCTAATGGACTGAGACTCAAGTCCAACAGGCTCAATTTATTTTTGATGTGGACAAATTTTACTTCACGATACTGTAAATAAATTAACAATTGCAACATTCCTAACAATAGTTTTGAATTAAAATGACATCCAATATTTTGGTTAGCTATACTGTGCCGCCATACTCCTGAACAGACCAAAAGAACTAATCAATATCCTGTTGGCAGATTCTGTTTATGGAAGATGCTCCCTAACCTTATAGATTGAGTTGCTTTACAGCTAAATTAAACGTGGTATATGAAAGAATATAAAGTAATTTTCTAAATGGACTTATCATGGTAATTTTTTACTTCACAAAAGCCTGGAATTTCAACAGGCAAGCGTAGAGTTTTGAAAGTCGGTGAGTATTAAATTAGCTTACCTGATTCGTTCTAGCTGAGGAGCACCAGCCTGTCTCCATGTGACTCAAAATACTGCCTTTCATACGCAAAGCATGAAGAATAATATGTATTGTTTCAGCCTCTCCACGTTTCAGTTTTAATACAATTTCTTTTTATTATTCCAGACACCATGCAGCCCAGAGGCACATGTCTGAGTTCTGTAGATGTCATTATAAATTTAAGTCCCTAGGTTAGTCTGAGCAGTGGAGGATATATGCTCTAGTTTTTTTTTTCTTCGTCTGGCTTTTTATATTTGTTTTCTGCTTCATCTTTTCCAACCCTTCCTGTCTGATACTTCATAAGTATGTGCATGGGTACATGATTATGTTGTTAAATGAGGAAGTAAGTTTTGAAAAATACACAACATCAGTCCTGGCAAATGTGAGCTGGATGCAAGTAGCGACACTTCATCACATTATCATCCGCCTAAGCAGTTTTTAATAAGTGATTAATAAACTATTTAAACATTTTTACAGATGGAATTAGATCAAAAATTGTCTCTGAGATTATGCTTTTACAAGTGATGACATTAGCATGTCACTGGTAGGCAGCGCTCTTGCCAATTTGTCGCTGGTTTGCGCCATCTCCAGACCTAACCTTCACTGCCGAAAATGGTTCTACTTTGCTTGATTAGAGAAAAAGACTAACCCAAAACCAATGTTAGAAAATTTTAATAGATCACTAATACTCTAATTATTTAACTTTTTCTGTCCATGACTATTATCTGTCCTACACAGAGATCATGTTCAGTTGAAGTGACTTCATCTGAATGAGTTAGCTGAAGTGAACTCTCAGGTGAAGAAAGGTGGGGCTAAATCATATATAAATATAAATCATATTTAAAATATCAATTTTTGGCTAATTTGAAAAATATAATGAGAACTGAGAGCAACTATATACATTTATAAGATTTTAGAGAGTGATTAGACTGAGCAGAAAGAAACACAAGTGTGCATCCCCACTTTCAAAACGTCTGTTCCTTTAGCTCCTGTATCCAGGGGCCTATGTATGGACTTTTTAAAATAAAATATTAAGTGAATAAATCTTTGACACTAACTTGTCCTTTCTAGATCCTAGATTTGTAGGTGTCCATCTGATCCCAGAAAATGACAATCCAGAGGATGACAAAATCTACCTGTTCTTCAGAGAAAATGCTATGGATGGAGAACATGCTGGAAAAGCCACATATGCTCGCATTGGACAGCTCTGCAAAGTAAGTATGCACAAAGGTATGTATACATACAGGTAATCAAACAGGAAAAGTAAATCAAAAATACCACTTTCAACAAAGACACAAACACAATCTCAAGCAGTTTGAGAAACAGCTTTTGGGTCTAATAAAAAATACTAAACAAAAAAAAAAAAACCCTTGACTATTAAATGAGTTGCTTTCCATACTGGTAACTTTCAGGATCTGTAATTATTTTCAGCATAAAAAGCTTAGGTTGTGTTGTATGTTGTGCAATCGCCTCTAAAGAGAGGAACTGAAACCCGAGAGAGAGTCGAAATGTCACCGGAACATGATAGGCTGTGATGGCAGCAATGCCGCCCCAGTTCTGACTCTGCTACCTCTGAGCTCAAGTGTCAGATTTCAAGGTCCACATCCTTCAAAATCAGTTTCTTTCAGATCTGATGTCCAGCCTTAAACCCCTGTTTATTGCACATCAGCGTTCCTTTATAACAGCCTGATCACCAAGAATGTTCGGAATCTGCTGTCCTCAGCAGAAGACAATCCTTTCATTATGCGAGTTGTGGTAATAATTTGAACTCATGCACATTTGCACAGATTTTAATTTGCTGCTATAAATCAGCCTACATGGAATGTGTTTGTATGAAGGAGCACAACGTGAATTTATGTTTGCGTGCTGCTTTAAGGAAACGAACACCGCTCACTGAAGTTTGAGAGTTTGCGAGTCTTCTAACTCTAAAACACCTAAAAAGCTTTTTGTCACTAAAACAGAATTTAAGAATTAAGCTTCAAATCCTCCAAGATGGATAGATTTACTACTTCATGGATCATTTTTACTTCTACTAGAATTTGACACTAAGTTTAATTTTTATTGGAGATTTATTATTATTCATAGATCACAATTTTGTGGACAGTTAACGATAACGAGTTTTTTGTAAAATCATTTTTACTAATTTGTATTTTTCTTCAGGATTTATAATTCATTATTTTGTATTTAAGGAAAAAAAACATTCCAATTTTTTAGTAGCCCCCTTGCCTTGGGTGGTCCTAATTTTCTGCGAGAGAACTTGTAGGACAGGGTTTTCCTATTTTGAAACAATAACAAAGCTTTTAAACAGTCTCTTGCATCTTATGTTACCAATTAATATAATATTTTATAATTTGACAAAGGTTACAATACCAGGCATTAAAAGTACATTTCTAAACATTTTTTTTTATTTTTTTTTATCAAAGTTACATTGGTAATGCTTAACTTTTTCCAACTCTTTCCATCTGAGTCTGTATAGAAGTTACTTTCAAAAGTGAGCATGTCTAAACCAGAATAATAATATCAACTCTACATGCCAGTCAGTCGGCTTAACTGAAGGTAACACACGCTGCATTATGTTCTTGTCTTGGTGTTTTGTGGAGAATTTAAATAACACGAGCTTTGCTTTTTCTCCGCCACATTTAGACTTAATGTTTTATGCGGATCAAGAAAGTTAGTTTGTTCAAAACATTTCTTCTTTAAAAAGAATGTTAAATGTAAACCACTTATCTGAAATATAACATGTAATATGTCTTTTAGAATGACCTTGGGGGCCACAGGAGCCTAGTAAATAAGTGGACAACTTTCTTGAAAGCTCGGCTGATTTGCTCTGTGCCGGGCAGTAATGGGATAGACACACATTTTGATGAACTACGTGAGTGATTTCTTCTTATCGCATGAATAAGATTAATCAATATTTGTTTTGGTGCAGAAAATCTGTAATCTGTTTTCGCCTTTGTTTTGGTTTTAGAGGACGTCTTTCTCATAAGCACTAAGGACCCTAAGAGCCCAGTAATCTATGGAGTATTTACAACTTCCAGGTAGATCACAAAGTCTTTTACAGGAGATAAAAGGCTTTATATATAATGTATATATAAATATATTTAGTGTGGTTTATGAGCACGTGTTTTATTTGTTATTCTCATTTATTGTTTTCTGTACAGCAACGTCTTTAAAGGTTCAGCGGTGTGTATGTACAGCATGGCAGACATAAGAAGAGCTTTCTTGGGTCCATATGCTCATAGGGACGGACCCAGCTATCAGTGGGTCCCCTTTCAGGGGCGTGTACCCTACCCCCGGCCCGGCACGGTCAGTCCGTAGCTCTGTTTACTGAGCTTAGAGCCCAACAGGACTCCCTTTGATTTGTCTTTCTTTAACAGTTAATATTATTATTTTTTTTCCTTCAATGCAGTGCCCTAGCAAAACATTTGGTGGGTTTGACACAACCAAGGACCTTCCTGACGAAGTGGTCACTTTTGCCAGAAGTCACCCAGCCATGTTTAATCCTGTCTATCCAATTAATAATAAACCAATAATAGTCAAAACAGATGTAGACTACCAGTTCACTAAAATGGTAGTGGATAAGGTGGAAGCTGAAGATGGCCTGTATGATGTTATGTTCATTGGCACAGGTAAAAAAAAGAAAAAAAAAAATTTAAGACAACGCTGCAAAGCTAAATGAATCACAGTCACAAAAATGTGGGCTTTTTCTGTACCTTCTCAGACATGGGAACAGTTCTGAAAGTTGTAGCCATCCCAAGAAATTCATGGCATGACCTGGAAGAAGTGTTATTGGAAGAAATGACTGTATTCAGAGTAAGTTGTTCTCCGTGTCACCCGGTAATACTTCTTTGGAAACATTAGAATCAACACTCTGTATAATTATTGCTTCCCCTTTCTTTAATTTTTTAGGAACCAGTTGCAATTACAGCCATGGAACTTTCAACGAAACAGGTACAGATTTATATTCATCATCTTTATATATATGATCTAAGCATGGGCAGTTTGGTTTTCACAAAGAATAACGTGAACGGCGTGTGTGATAATGGCCTTTGACGACTGTTTATGCATGACGGTTGTTTTGGGGTTTTTTTTTTTACCTCCGAGGAAAAAAAAAAGTTTTGTTTTTTTCTCAGAGGTAATAGACCTTCAGGGCAAAGAGACGGAACAAAGAGATCTTTGTTTCCACTATTTAAAGACTTTGAGATAAGCTCCCATGTCATTACATAAACAAACCTAAATTGCTGGCTTTCCAGTGACAGTTAGCTTGTAAGCTGAAATGACAGTGAGATGAAAACAAGCCAACTAATTGACAGGTAGGAGGAGGGGCTGAACAATTCTCCTTAAATAGTCGACCAACATTTTTAAGACCTGAGTCAAGGATTTTGTTACTTGAAAAACTATACTGCTCACATGAACTTGGCTTTATTTGCACAGTATTATATATATATGTATATAATTACAATAGGTAGGAAATATTTTACAATCTTACAACATTCCCCCTGATCTAAAAATACCCCCACTGAACTTTGTTTACCAAATCATGAGCAACGTAAGATTGACCATCTGGTTCCTTTCTCTTTATAGCAACAACTCTATCTTGGATCAGACATCGGTGTGTCTCAGATGCCTCTACACCGTTGTGAGGTTTATGGAAAGGCCTGCGCTGAATGCTGCTTGGCGAGGGACCCTTACTGTGCATGGGATGGCGCAGAATGCTCCAGATACTTTCCAATGGCAAAGAGGTAGCACAAACAAACTTTTATTTATATCTTAGCATCTCATGAACATCTTCTGCAGTGAAGCCAGTCAAACTTTCAAAGATGGTTGTTCAATTAGGATACATTTTATATGACCATATGATACTTAAACGCTGATAGTACTTATTAGTCGATCTAGCTCCAGGAATAAGTTAATTGGATTTTGCACAGTTCTGATGTAATGCTATCATTGACGCAAATGTAATTATTTCTTTAACTATTGCTTCTCAGGAAGAGTGTCTTTGTTATGTTTGGCAAAGAAAATCGTGGACCTTTATGTTCTGTCATTGTGAAATCAACAAGAACAGCACAAACGTTAACGTAGTGAAAGTAAACCTTTATTTGATTTGTTTTCTTTTCTTATTTTCCCACAGTTAGTTAGACTCCAGCATTTGAAATGTAATGGCACTGTGGTCAACATGGGAGCTCAAACATCACACAATCCCAGGTTTAGAACAATATAAAGAAGATGGGCGGATCTCGCCAGTTTGCTTCCCGTGTTTCCATAGCTGCTTCAAATATTTGTGTACAGAAAATATCCTGGAGGTGCTGTCTGATAATAATCAAGATCTTCCTTAGCATCTGTACTCCAGAAAGATGACAGCTTGGAGTGATTGATTTGTTAAATTCCATCATTCACACCCCGTAATTAAAGTATTTCAGCTAAGCCATGGGTTGCCTGCTGTTTTTTCTGTTTATGTTGCCCTGCAGTTTCGCTACACACCCAAAACTCATTCAAACGCATGCCAACACACACACACACACACACACATGCGCGTGCTCACACTTTCAAAGTGGGTGTTTCTGCTGACTCATGAAGTTGTTTATCCTTGTGTTTCTGCAGGAGAACAAGAAGGCAAGATATCAGGAACGGAGACCCACTCACCCAGTGCTCAGATCTGCAGCAACAAGGTCCTTTAAGAAGAAAACATTTAACTGTGATATTCATTGGCAATTCTAACGAGCAGAGATTTTATTCCTTGACGGAATAAAAACTGGAATCTGAGTTTGGTGTTTTATCAGTATTTCTCATTTTCTGGTGGTGTGAAAATCAACACTGGTTCATGTGAGACTAGTAATTAGCATAGTCAAGATTCCCTCAGGCCTCCATGCTGTTAGCGAGGTCTCAAAGTACGCCAACATGTTTCATGATTCAAAGTCAAGATTCATTTTCTGCTTTAATATAATCATTGCCTCAATTATATTTTTTTTCTTCTCTTACTTAGGAAGAAGATCATTAAATCCTAACAGTACACAAGCAATTAACTGTTTTGTGCAACACTGTTGACTGCACGTTTTGGCCAAAATATAAAACTAAACACATTGCAGAGAAAACAACTGTAAATGTATCTTTTAATATAAAATTACTGCAAAATTAACTCGTGAAAATATTTCAACTCCTTCTTGTACAACAATTGTTATGATTGCACATTATACAATTGTATATGTCTTCAACAACTTAACTTTTATCATTCTCTTAAATATATCTTTCGAGCCAGCATTTTTATAATCACTTTCCAGATTATTCCACAATCTTATACCTTGTACTGATGTACATCATGCATTCATGCAATTATATATTCTTGTCAGAAAACTCAAAGTGTGTTGCTTTTGTTGTTGACTCACTTTTACCAATTAACATATTCAGAGATACCTACAGGAAAATCCCCAAAACAATCACTAAATTTGTAAAACTAGTTAAAATCTTTTTTTTTTTTCTTTTTTAACCAGATGAACTCAGCGGACAGGCAACCATCCTCGATAGAACCGTCTACGGTGTGGAAAATAGCAGCACTTTCCTTGAATGTGTGCCCAAGTCCCAGAGAGCCTCTACATACTGGCAGTATCAGCGCTCCGCTGATGACCGCAAACAAGAAGTAAGCATCCTTTGCTCATCTTATCCTTAAACATTCTGTCTTGTTTTAATTTTCTCAGAGACACTTAGCTTGCAGAGCAGATGAATGGTGATAAATAACTCCATAACATGAAGACGTTTGAATAAATTATTAGGAAACACATCTTATCACTGCTTAATACCACTGCTGACTCAAATAGAATCCCGTTTATGAAATTTAAAAGAGAACAATGAGCAGCACGGCCGATTAGATTCTTGTGCTACGGTAAATGTTAATAGCTCATTCTAATGTTCCGAAGTTTCTCATTCGCTCTGTCTCTTATCGCGTCCAATTTTCTCACTGCTCAGATCAAGTCAGAGGAGCGTTTCGTTCGAACAGAACAAGGTCTTCTGATCCGCACTCTTGACAAGAAGGATTCAGGCGTCTATCTGTGCCAGGCAGTGGAACATGGCTTCATGCAGATAGTTTTAAAGGTTCACCTTGAAGTGATTGACGCAGAGCGGCTGGAGGATCTTTTGCATCGTGATGAAGATACAGCTACCACTGTCCCAGCTCAGGACTTTTCCTTGTCCAGAGAAACTCCCAGTCAAAAGCTTTGGTACAGGGACTTTCTGTCTTTAGTCAATCACCCAACTCTGAATAGTGTCGATGACTTCTGCGATCAAGTTTGGAAAAGAGAGAGAAAGCACAAGCGACAGAAAGCTCACCATGTCCAAAAAGTGCAGACACACCATCAGCAGCAGCAGGCTGCACCGAGCCCTCACAGCAGCATGCATGCTCAAGGCCTGGCATCCAAGTGGAAGCACCTTCAAGAACGACAGAAGGGTCGCAACCGCAGGACCCACGAACTGGAGCGGGCCCCTCGCAGCGTCTGACCCGTACGGTTTGACTTTGACCACGACGCTTCAGATCACTCCCGGATCACATTCTGTATACCTGAAACTATTTGTTTTTTGAAACATACATATCCTACACACACTGAACAGAAAATAAATAAATAAATAAATGCTGCTGTTATCTGCAAACTAGTGTGATCTAAGCGTGGGCAGTTTTGTTTACAGCCCACAGGAAAAAAAAAAAACAAAGGATGCTGTTGTATCATCGAAGACCATTGGAGCATATCATCTCTGCTGGCCTCTGTGACATGAACGATGCAGAGCGGTAGGGCCACTCCGCACAAAACAATGGACAAACCTGCCCATCCTGTAGACGTGGCTGGCAATGAGATATGGTCATCATAATGTAGTTAGGTGATGTTTCTAAGTTTGCAAAATGCCTAAAATAACTAAAAGTATATACTGTATTTTACCTCATACATCAATGAGACCGGGTGAAGTTGTTTATGAGAATAAGTGAACTTGCAAGTTCATTACATCAACAAGTTACACAGTTCAAAAAATGCAATGAGAATTAAAGTGCATTACAAAAGTATTTATACTCCTTAAAGTTTTTCACATTTAGCCATTTCGTAATCAAAACATCAATTTATTTTAGTAGGCATTTTTCTAATGAATAAATAGTACTGCATAATTTGAAGTGTAAGGCAAAAGATACATGTTCCAATAGGTTTTGTTCAAGGAAAGATATCTCTACTGCATTTTGCTCCCATGTTTCAGTGTAGGGAAGAAATGTTGAAGGTCTCTTACAACATTTTTTCCATATTAATCCTATTGATGCTAGATTTTGTGTCATGTGCCTAAAAATGTCCAGTTGTCCTTCAAACATATCATTGGCCTCTTTGCTGCTTTACTAATTCACCCTCTTCTTCCCTGACCTATTCATTTGCGCAAACGACCATGTCTTTTTAGCTATGCAGTTGGTGCCATAATCTCAAATTTTTTTGGATGATGTATAAAATGTTGCATACTCTAACTTTGCCTTAATCATCTACATAACTTTATTCCTGACTTGTCTGGTATATTTTTTGATCTCCATGTCTGTGCTCTAATGTTCTCTACCTCTGAGTAAACCTCTGAGGTATTTACAGAACCACTGTATTCACATGAGAAAAAAATCATACTATCAAATTTAATGCAGGATAACCTTTTTAGGTTTACATTATTAAACAAAATTAAAATCATGTATCTTCTTCCTTCTACTTTTTCATTCTGCTCTACTTACAAAATGTGCTAATGTGATGAATGTTGACACTTGTAGCGTCACATAGCGATGTGGAAAGATTCAGTGAGTATAAATACTTTTCCAAGGTGATTTAGCAAGAAATTCAATGAACACTTAGTTTTGAATTAGTCAGTGTTAAATGCCTGAGAACTGCAACTGAAAATCATTGGTAATCATTGGTTCTCCAATGCAATTCCTGTCAGCATGTGTAAATACTGTATTCTATAATACTCTTATCACAAGAAAGGGAATGAATTTCAATTATCTAGTTTGTGTTACTTGCCCAAAGTAGAAATCTACTTATGAAAAAATAGTTTGCAGAACATTTGTGAACAGGAAGGTTTTGTACTCGCATGTGTGTTTGTGTGTCCGTGCCCTAGATAAGCTTCCTAGACAAAGAGATTTTATTATTTTTCATCTGAATCGTTCCAATTTTAGCATTTTGAAAGCCGCATTGTCTCACTTTCCAAAATGCTGAGCAGAGTTCTTCCATGTTTATTTAATTATTCTGTCAGTCAACTTTGTTTCTACACCCGTGCATATTTATTGTTAAACATTTCTGTACATTGTGATATATTATAAGCAGGTTCTTTTTTTTTTTTTTTTACTTGTTTCTGTTACTGGACCACTTAGGTAAAAATAAAAATAAATGTTATCACATGTAGAAGATTTTAAGCATTTTATTAGTTATCACATGCATTAAGTATCAAATGCATTGGGCAATATGCCAGTATACAGTAATGTACTTTTAACACATCCATATTTTATGCAGACATTGCAGTGTAACACAGTAAATTCACTGCATGTAGCATAAGAATAAAATTGACTAAAACCATCACTGAACAGTGCACAAACACAAACCCTGAATGTAACTGTGAAAAATAAAATACTATGGTCTATGTTAATCAACTATACCACTGTGTAGTAGTGCATGTGAATACTGGTGTAGTGTTCTTGTTCTACCATAGCGATGATGAACTAGTCTAATGTTGTCACCTTTAAGCTGTTTCTTGCTTATGCTGTAGTACACAATAGGAGCGATTTGAAAAAAAAAATGCCTTCCTGCTTCTGTTAATACTCCAAACAGTGTACATGTGATAAACAGGAACTCAACAAGATTTCCCCATGGATCCCAGTCTCCACATGCCAGCTTATCTAACAATGGACAATGATCATTTTCGCTTTGCACAAACATTGCCCTGTCAGATGACTGCAACTGTGTGCAAGCTTCATCCACTTTTGGAAGGAAGATGAGAAGCAGCAGCTGGAAGTGTCCTTGGGAGATTTTTCAGTCTCGAAATGAATGAGACAAGCTGAACAGCAGAGTGGTGGATGCGCGTGTGATAAGATTATCGTTATGAGGAGGAAATATATTTGGCCTGTCGGATGAACAGTGGGAGTGAGGAAATGAAGTGCTGCTGTTGCTGATTTTTGGCATGATGTATTCTACTGATGTAATAAATGTCTCTTCATGAAATGCTGCATTCATTAAATCTGGTTTTGATAGTTATAGGACGTTTATACCGTTCTTGTCATTTCTGTGTCAATGAAACCAAAGTGAACAAACTCAGAAAATGTTGCATCCAGTGAAATAGTTCATTCCTGCAAAAGTATGCATTTAATTCTTTCTATATATTTAATGTTGTGAACAAAAATGCGCCTCTCGCCCATTGACAGCTAGAGATGGGCACCAGCACCCCTCACGGCCCCAATGCGGTAAGGGTGTAAGACAATAGATGGATGGGTGGACAAAAATGTCAAGTTTCTGTGATAGCCCAAGAAGTACCAGAAACCTGGGAAGTTAAATGAATTTGGTCTCACGGTTTTCAAAAATGTTGCTAATAAAAATGAAAATCCTGAAAGGCTGATAGGTGTTCATGTTTAGCCCTCTATAACTTGATACCCCCAAATAAAAACTAGTGCAAAATATTGTATTTCAGAAACTTGATTTGTTAAATAGGGTTCATTATATTGATGAAACTGTCTCTACTGTAAAGGATGAATGTTTACTACAAAACATTGGACACAGCATCACAGGATTCATGAACACACCAGCAGGTCAGAGTTTACAGTGTGGAGATTTTTAAAGCAGATTTAGATTATAAAGTGACACCCCATGGTTTAAGTTTCTATTAGAACATGGTTTTATCAGTGTTTTGAAAATGTGAAAACTGTCTCAACTGACCACAAGTCAGACAAAGAGAGCATTGATCAAAATAGCAACCAATAGTCGCTTCAGCACTTTGAATTGCCTTGTTGCTGAAAATGTGCTATATAAATAAAATTACCTCACCTCACCTCACCTTACCTTACCTTCAGAGCTCAAGTAGGTGACAGACCAACACATATTTGTGCATTGCACAATCTAGCCTTTGCAGAAGAGTGACAAGAGGAAAGTCATTGTTGAGAGAAAGCCATAAGACCTCCTTGTTTGCAGTTTGTTATCTGGGACTAAAATAGAAGACCAAAACAGAGCTTTCTGGTGCTGCATGCAAAATAACGTGTAGAAAATTAACCTGTACTTTATATAATCTTTAAATCATCATCTACATCTACGGGTACAAGCGGCCGAAATGGGCTTCCTCCGCAGGGTGGCTGGGCTCTCCCTTAGAGATAGGGTGAGAAGCTCGGTCATCCAGGAGGGACTCAGAGTAGAGCCGCTGCTCCTCCACGTCGAGAGGAGCCAGTTGAGGTGGCTCGGGCATCTGGTAAGGATGCCTCCTGGACGCCTCCCTGGTGAGGTGTTCCGGGCACGTCCCACCGGGAGGAGGCCTCGGGGAAGACCCAGGACACGCTGGAGGGATTACATCTCTCGGCTGGCCTGGGAACGCCTTGGGATTCCCCCGGAGGAGCTGGAAGAAGTGGCTGGGGAGAGGGAAGTCTGGGCCTCCCTTCTGAAGCTGCTGCCCCCGCGACCCAACCCCGGATAAGCGGAAGAAAATGGATGGATGGATAGATCATCATCTACATTGTTTAATGTGGTCATGGCAGCATAATGCTGCAGGTATTCTTTAGGAGGGAAAGGAAAGTTGCTCAGAGAGCCTTGAGATGGAGCAATTCATCTATAAATTATGTTAGAGACTTGAGTCTAGGTGAAGGTTCGCCATCTGTCAGGTCAACAACCCTAAATACACAACAAGATGTGCAGTGCAATTGCTTAGATTAATGCATATTCATCTGCTAGTCAAAGTCCATCAATATGTACAACTCAGAATGAGTGAGATGTGATTTTGCTGCTCAGATATTTTCCATTCAGTCTGAGATGGAGCCATTTTGTTGAGAAATATATAAAAAAATATATGCACACTTTATATGTGCAAAGACAACAGAGACATACACGCAGACTTGCAGCTGTAATTACAGTGACAGTTGGTCCTACGCAACGTTGACTGAATGCAAATGCATGCCACACTTTCCAGATTCTTGTCTGCATAAAACAGTAGAAATCATTTGGAAATGTT
Organism: Poecilia reticulata; assembly: GCF_904066995.2. Taxonomy (NCBI): domain Eukaryota; kingdom Metazoa; phylum Chordata; class Actinopteri; order Cyprinodontiformes; family Poeciliidae; genus Poecilia; species Poecilia reticulata. The sequence continues at coordinate 20,728,291 of NC_088835.1, read as the reverse complement.
TGTACTATTCTAAATAATTCATCATGTTGTGTTGGTCTGTCAAATGTAATTCTAAATAAAATAGCTGATTTTTTTCTTTCTTTCTACATGATAAAGTATGAAAAACTTTGTAAGGTAGCAATATTTCTGAAAAGCATTAACAAGAAAAAAAAAAAAAAACTAAAATACGTCTCAAATATTAATCAGTTTTTCTTTGTGTGTACCTCGAGCAGAAAGGGGATTACTGTGAGATGGTAATAAAACCTTCATGGGTAATGTGATGTGAATATTACATGAGATCTCTGCAGTCCCTGAGCTGAAAGCAGAGCTGTTTTGCTTTTAAACTGCAGGAGTTGAAATTGAAAAATGATGTTGAATTAAAACTTTTTCCTTCTTTTCTCCTCTTTCAAGAATGACAAGAATTTAAAAAAGATTTAACAGAACAAATTTGAGAATGACAGAACCTAATCTGTTTTAAAATACTGTGCTACTGCACCCTGTTGGTTATATTGCAAATCACACATTGCTCTACGAATGTGCAAATAATTATCCATTCACCAACTATTTCTAATTCACGTTTCACGCAGAATATATGCGCCTGTACAATTACAAAAGCTCTTGGATTTAGTTTTAGGTCACTGGACCCCCGATCGGCAACTCAGGGCTCAGGTCAAAGTTCAGTCAGTGAATGAGTCCTGAGGGATTTGATCGTGACCTCTTTTGGCTTTCCGTGTGCTGTTGTAGGATCCCACAGGTCACAAAGCAGATGCAAATTACTTTTCAAAGGGACGTTCTGGTGCTGCACATATAATATACCATCTTCTTCACCAAAAAAAAAAAAAAAAACTGCCCACAAACCATGAACAATTTAAAATGAAAGTCTATTCTCAATGTAAAGAAAATAAATGCACAGTGGCAAACCAGTTCTATACATTTTACTTCCATAGAATGGAAGTAAAATGTAGAAATTGGTTGCATTACTAAATCAGAAAAATGCTCAATAAAAGAGAAACAGGTCTCCAGTTAAACAGAAATCAAAATAATTCTGTTTTTATGAAATAACTTTCTACAGTCTGACATTGTTATTAGAATGTTCTTGTAAAGTTATGGGTTTTTTTTAACAGAGAAATGTGTAAATTTAAGTCAGTAGCCACATAGTTCTATCAGGGATAGTTTGACCATAGAGCATCACTGCCCTCCTGTGGTTGAGCAGGAATCTGTCAACGATGGCTGAGCTCTAACATAATGACAAAAAATGGAAACTGCCTTCAGGCCCTAACTTTGGGTTTAGACTGCGGCGTAGACACTCAGACATACAGTCAGAACAATTGTCATACCTGTCATTTAAAACACCACATTTAGTCATTTCTGCTCATCATCATTCCTTCTAATGAATTGTAAATCATTTAGCACCTGCTTCCATACAATTATCTGCTGTCTTATAACTTTAACACTGCTCAAAATTAAATACTTTTGAAGCAGAACAGACATAGTGAGATGAGTGTGAAATCTTCAAGTGTCTTTGTTGCATTTTCATTTATTATTTGTCATTATTTTCTTTTGTTCAAAGCAGATTCATTCTGCTTTATTTATTTATTTATTTATTTATTTATTTGTTTATTTATTTATTTTTATGTAAAATGATGCTTCACTGCAAACGTTAAAATAACTCCAAAGCTTCTTCCTGCTTTTATCTATGCCTTGTGCCACAGGGCCTGTGGCGTTATTTCTCCCACCAACTGGAATGCGCACTGACCAATCTGCATGCTCTGAGACTGATGGAAGAGCATGAATTTGTGGCATGTGATTCTGACACATGGTCATTTCTGAGAGCACTTGCTCCACCAGTCACCTTTCAAACTTGAGATGCCAACAATGTAAAAAAAACAAAAAAACTTTAATTTACAGTAAAATACCTGCAGCTGTGGTTGCTAGAATTTTACTGTATATTAGAAACGTTTTTTTTTGTTGTTGTTTTTTTTTAAGTATACTCAGCTCTTTACGCTATTTTGAGAGCGCAGAAACAACGTTCCTATTCTGAGCTCTCTCAGACAACGCTCAGAGCGGGAAGCTGGGTTATGGTCAAACTTGAGATGGAGACATGATTGAACAAACCACTACAAAAGGGAGCAAAAACGAGAGACTGCATACAGGGCTGTCCAGGAGATTCATCTTTCCTCAAGTAAAAATTGCACTTTCGTATTGAGTCTATTATATACTGTGCATACTTTTACTTTTATTATGTCGTTATCATGATTACTAATTATGATGATTTTTCACAAGCCAGACTTTTTGGTCCTCCTAAGCAGCCACTAGGTAGCCTATTCACAGTGCGTCAAGACAGGGAATGTTAATGTATTTAAAAACAATCACTAAGAGACGAACTAAGAATGGAAAAATAACGGATTTCAAACAATAAAGACACAGAAAGCAAAGCATCGTTCATTGTCTGTTATTCCAGACAATGAATAACAGAAAGGTGGAGAAGTCATCTGGTAGGTTGCTGGACTAAGTACATAAAGCACATCTTAATACACAGGCAGGCACTATTGTCTTTTTAAAAGTAATCTTTTACTAAATCTTTGTTCAGTGGAACTGTGGGAAAAAAGTGTGTGTTCCCCCCATCAGGGGGCTGTGGAAAGAGGGCAGAGACGTATTTATTTTACTTTAGTGACAATACACAAGTAGGTCGATGTTTCTGTGACCCCAAAAAACACTTACAAACATGCCTGGATCACAGGTGCAGTCCAGCTGTGCTGTTCTGCATCACTTTGGTTCCTTGAAAATATTTAGTATATTTTGAAAAGCAGATTTATTCAGTAAGTCGAATATTTATACCATATGGTGTAAAGGTTTATAAAAGTTTTTGGGAGGGTTGTTCACCAAAACAAACTTCTTAATACAATTTTCAGGGTGTTTGGACACTGAAAATTTGAAGTTAAAATAAAGAAACACGCGCAAAAGACTACCAGACACTTAAACAACTGTCCATAAAGCCACACTACTGCTTAAATGTATATATTGTATAATAAATTATTCTCTGGTTAAGACTTTCATTTTAGATTTTCCTGGAACAAAGTTGCTCATTAAAACTAATATATTTTTTATTAAGGCTTTGTTTCAATTTTGGCCACTGCTGAATGATCGTGTGTTTAAAAGTAAATTGGAAGAGGAAATGTTGAAGCAATTCACTCAAAAGCCTTAGAATGAAAGTGTGTGTGTGCGTGTGTAAGGAGGGAGTTTGCTGCAAGGATTTCTTTCTTGTGCTTCGCAATAAAGACGTTTTGTGACTGAAATGTCTTTCACATTGTCATGAAAAAAAAAATATATATATATAGTCATTTTGCAAAAATGCAATAAACTGCAACTAAAATGTTCATTTCTCAAGAGTTAAACCATCAGCTATGATTCATGGAAGTCTAAATTCTGCAGCTTCAGGACATGTGATGTTGTCATTATCCTCCCTATCCTGACTTTCTAAAGCCTTTCATTCACTGCACCCCAGGGGCACATCTATTTACATGCTGTGTTTGTAAAGATAGCCTTGCATTTCAGCCTTACCTCCAATCCAGCATGTTTGAATAAAACTCTTCTGTTAAAAAAGAGAAAAATTAAAACGTTCTGGGAGACAAATAACCAACAATACTTTGGTTAAAAACCAATCAAAACCAAATAAAACAAAGGCTAATCTGGCATTTGTCTTTCCCTCCAAATGGTTTACAGAATAATAAAAAAAACTTTCATCTTGAACACTAATTACTTGATTGCCAGGCCCCTAGAATAACATTTTAAAAACTATATTTTACTCAAAAATACAGAAAAACATTTGCTTCCTAAATTATTAATTGAGTGACAGTATTATTTAACCTCATTAAAAAGTTAATTGTTCTTTTATCAGAACAGTCCCTTTTGCTGACAGTGAAACTGACTGAAGCTATGAAAATGTGGGGTGAGGCACTATGCATAAACAATTTTTAGCTTTTATTAAAGCAGCTATATGCTTGTCGACTAACAACAAAAAGGTTCAGAGGAAAAAACAGTGATAGATTATCTGAAAAGTCATCGACATTAAGTGCTTCTGGCAAAAACCAGAGTGAAAAGCAGGCAAAGAGAGTATAAAAACACAGACACTAAAGTTGCTGAAAGGAACTGATGAGATAGGGATCAGACAATAGCTGAATGAGTCCTCTGGCTTGACCTTTGCTGATCCAGAGATGGGTCAGAGGTGCACCGAAGAGCAGAGGTCAATTTATCAAGAGAAATATGTTTGGGTGTCTTGACATTCGCCTGACTTCTGACCGGCTGGTCCCTTCCACACTTCTAATCTGTAACTGATTGAGATCTGCCAAAGCAAGGTTTAGCTGCAACCCCTGGAAGTCGTCATGCAGTCGAAGGCTTAGCTCTCTTTTAGCCTAAAACCAGGAATTAATTACAGTTCATCAACCAATTTGCAAAAATAACTTTTTTTTTCCTTTCTTTTTTTTTTTTAACTAAACACCACAAGTCCCCAGAAAATAACAGTAAAAACGTTTCACATTTTTTTCATGGTTAAATCTATTTTCTTACCAATCATGCCAATATTGTCATTTTAACGCCGTCCTGGACAGCTGCCTCAGAGCCCTGAAGCTCAGCTCTTATGATCCTCTCTGCAGACGTAACTGTTTGCTTCAGGTGGACTCTGTACTGTTTGGTTCCAGCCACACAGAGATGGACAAACACAGGACTGTCTGAATAATGGCAGCGTTGAAGATGGTCAGAAGCTCCAGTGTAGAGTTTTCTGAGTTGGCACACATAAAATACCACCACTGTGTTATCCTACAATTTTTCTATATTTTGCTCCATCTATCTTCCCATCAATTTTGAATAGCTTCCCCAGTCCCTGCTGACGAAAAGCATCCCCACAGTATGATGATGCCGCAGGTAACAGTGGGATTGCTTGTTCACGGTGGTGAGGCGTGCACCTTTTTCCCCCACACATAGTGTTTTTGCATGAAGGCACGCAACTTATCTTTTGGTCTCATCTGACCAGAGCACCTTCTACTACATCCAGTTGTTGTTATGTCATTTTGGGAAACAGCAGGTAGGATGAACTCCTAATGACTTTACTAACATTAAAGGGAGCTGAGCACAAAAGCTCTGTCACACAAAATCAGAATAAAATATATTGTAGTTTTCAGTTGTGACTTGTGAAAAGATTCATAGCTATGATCACACAACTAATGACCAATATCATACATCTCTGAGGATGATCAAGATCGTTTTAAAAGATGATCTGAAAAGATCATTTACTGTATAAAGAAAATTTGGGATGCTTTCTAACTTCTGCACAGTGCAGAACAACATGTTGCCAATCTAAAGCAAATTCAAAATGACTATGTTTTAGAAGAAAAAAAAATGCTGTCTGTGTTCAATAACAAGTGTCAGACTGACACTAGTGTGACAGGAAGGTCACGTGTCTTTGTTGCCTTCTGTTTCATACATCTGACTGCAACCGCTGGCAGCTTTTATAGTTAGTCATTCAAGCCTCCATAATTACTAGCCTTACAGTTCCACAGAAACCAGCAGAGATCCGCTCTGACTGTGTGAGGAGAACAGACGGTAAACAATGGGGTTTTTTCACTGTCAATAAAAATCAACACTCGGTGTCAACTGACAAACACTTTTCCTGGAACAAAACATAGTGGCTTCGAGACACATACTTTCATTCCTAAGTAAACACTCATCAGGACAGTCTCACAAAACCTGATTGTACAGAGAAAACGAAATAGTGTGTGGTAAGCTGGACATTTTTATATTCTCTTGACCGCTAATTGGATAATGTGGCAACAGGACAAAACAGATGTTCTATTTTCACTCGTCCTCTTTCGGGATTAAGGTTCCATTTTAGCTGGGCTTTCAGTAAATTTCTCCTCACATCCAGACAGCAATCAATAAGTCAAAACACTGCAGTCAATGACGTAGCTGTAATGTAACAAAACGTGAATAGCTTCAGAGGTAAAAGTACTTCTATAAGGCATTGTGAGCCATGTTTAAAGCAAACACTGCTTTGGAAATTACCTAGTTAGTTTAAAATATTATTTTATGTCTCTCAAGGAGTGTGTTATTGTACCTTTGTGACAGGCTGCCAAGTCAAAGACCCAATTCAGCATAAGAGTTTTCCTTAAGTGTCCTGTATCTGTAGACACAACACTGGTTTATCCACTGAGCCTGTCGGTGCCTGAATTATTCGTTTGTCAGAGTTAAATGTTTACCAAACAGAAGAAGATTCTCTTGAAAAAGTTGAGCTACTTTTCAGAAAATGAACGGAGTACAACTGAGATGAAAAACAGCCAATATCTAAAAGAAACAACAACAAAAAAAATAGATGAAGACCACTCCAGACTTTCTTTTTTATATCAATACATCAATGTATTTATCACAAATTAAAATATATACAAAGTTCCACATTCATACAGATCCATAGAAAATTCACTTTAAAGACTATGTTATGTACTATGAAGTTATTTCCATGAATTTGTTATACAGGAGTTTTCTTTCTTTTTGAGAAACATTGAATAAACTTAACCTTGTGACACTTTGTAGCTCCTGCAGCTACAGGCGTCATTGGAAATATCATCTCAGCTGGGGAAATATGTTAATCTTACTCTTGTTTTTCCAAAGTTGTTGTCCTGCTTTCACACATGCAGCCTGAGCTTTCTTGTCTTTCAGAAGCATCTGTGAAGTGTTTCATTCCTATCTAAATAACCACTAGAAGTTGTAAATCTGACTTGGCGAGAAATGTAAACTTAGCGACATCTACAAATAGATGAACAGGAGGCTCTGACACAAGCAACTGATAATGTCTGTTAAAGCAGTAAGAGTGATATAGTGTAAGTTCATAGGTTAACTGATTAGCTTGAGCTCCACCAACAGGAGGATCCGCTTTGGGATAAGTAGTAGTAGGCCAATATCTGCCAACAAATTCTTGACTTCCCTCCCTCATTCCTTGTGAATTTTGTTAATGATAGGCACATTCTACCTGTCAGACCGAGTTAGGCTAAAGTAGCAAAACGTGTCCCGACTCAGGGGTCAACTCAAAGCTGCTGCTACTTTGATAACAACGGGGTTTTGAGGAGTGCATATATTTGTACAGAGGGAAGAATGACAGGTACCCACTCAGATGTCATCAGCCAAGAAAATCATGCAGGCTTAAGGATGAACTCAGGAACAACAGTCATGGTGTGAATCATTGTCCTAAAAACCACAAACTTTTTCAGGCAATTGGTTTTAACTAAACTAATTTAGCTTAGTTAAAACCAAATTAAATATTTTTTTTCAGGCAATTTAGCTTTCTGTTTATAGTGACTATTTGCTTGACAAACACAAAGAATATTTTCATAGATCTTGATCCCAGAGGATTTTAAGGATGGAAGTCACACCTCAATATCAGTTTTCCGATTAAAAAGAGATTTTTTTTCTTTTCAGTGAAGTTGTGTTAATAGTTTGCAAGCAAATGATATCTTACCTGAGGTAGATAATTGTTGTGGTATTTTTATTACGTATAAATCCAGGTTAGTTGGTATCAAAAGCTAATGGTAACCTCTACTCCTTCATGGCCCAAAGTCAAAGCAGACTAAAATAATACTAAATATATTTTTATCTTTAAAAAAAAAAGCATTTTTTTCATGTATTTATTTTTTTGGTTCTGCACTGAAAGTAAAGTGAAAATAATATTTTAGAAACTGTTTGTGTTTGTGAGTTGAACTTGTTTGACAACCACACCTAAACAACAAATAGGTAGGACTTTAATGAGGAATAGACCCATATGCTCATGACAATTTCTGTTTACCTGAAGAAAATTCATTAGTAGGAGCTTAATATAGTTTCTTTCTAAATTGCCTTGAAGCATTTCTCTGAGCAAATTCCAATTCTCAAAATAGTTAGTTTGACCTCCACAACATTTAGTCATTTGTGTAGCAGTCCGTCAACAAATTGCAAATCCTTCCCCTTGTGTTAACACATGATACACGTGCTAGCTCTCTCTCCCTCTTACTCTCTCTCTCTCACACACACATTCACGCACACACACGTGCATGCACACACCGAGAGGTAATGAATACCTTCATGCTTTAGCTTAATTGCAACATGATAACATGCTCAGTTTTACAAAATGGAAAACTTTTATTAAAGTGTTCTTTTTGGGTAGCCCAACATTTTGTCTGAATCATCTCCCAAAAAGGATTCCTCCTCCTCTCCTTTCCTATATCTCCATCACTCTGATTTACTTTTGCTGTTAAAGGCAATGTTTGTGTATGTCACATTTCAGTGGGATTATAAATTGTTAGGAAACAAACTGCAGTGAAGTACAAGATGGAGGCTGATGTTTAGTCTACTTTATACCTCTTTTCCATGATTGTAGAATCTATGTCTATTTTCTGTGCCAGCAGTAATCACAGTGCGCTCAAGACAAATGGTTAAAGGCAGAGACAAGACGGTGGAGCAAAAAGAACGATTAGCAGGCCTGTTTTTTTCCACCTTAAACTTTTGAACTTAAACAGTACTGTTGATGTGCAATAGATGGGCGATGATAATGTAAAGTAAGATAAATGAGTACATTAACGGGCCTGCAATAGTATCTAAAACACAAATGTCTGCAAGTGCAATACACATGCACAGTCAAGTACACAAACTCATCCGCTTACCTGTAGGTTATTTGATGGTTGCCATGATGATGAATGTGACCAGATGGTTTGACTCCAGAGGTGTAACTCATTCCTCCTCTTTACCATCTGTGACAGCACTGAATTGATCTGGGCTTGGTTTCCCATTACTAACCACAACACCATGACCTGAAGGTTCAATGACTAGAAGAAAAGAAAAGCCAAATTAGTGGTTGGTAACTTCTTTTTATAGCATTAAACTAAGCTTGTGTATCACTGGGGTTTCTGGGTTTATCAGTGGCAAAGGAGAATATATTTAGAAGACTGCTGCAGAAAATCAACTGAGAAGCACACACACACACACACGCACGCACACACACACACACACACGTTTGCTGCCACATGATGAGATTACTGGAAATACTGGATTGCAACAAATTTTTTTGCAATATCCTACCTTCCTAGAGACATGTAGCATCTGCTTATGTTTTTAAACTTGTCTGCACTTTATTTTTCATAAAGTTCACATTCAGCACATTCAAAAGTCAACCATAGCACACCTGGATTTCAAGTCAAACTTGCCCTCTGCATGTCATTCTCTCTGCTCACTCATCTGTGGCTCATCAGCAGCTACTCCCTCTCTCGGCGTGGTATCACACAGAGCTCCATCAGCGCTCTGACTGCAAAGCTGCAGTCTGTGCAAACAGAGGGAACATTTATACGCCTCAAGGTTTTCTTATCTACATCTTCTGATGCAGTCTATGATCACAAGGAAACAGCTATACCTGCATTTTTTTTATGCTGGCTGTTGCCTGAGAAGCGTGTATATGAGTTCATGTGTCCTAACTGCCCATATGACAGCCACCTGTGTAAACGCTTGGAGTATATCATGGCCCTGAAACACTGGATCCTCATAGTGCTGCTCTTGTTGCCGTGGGAGACCTGAGACGTGACCTCGCTTTAGCAGGGGAGAGCACAGCAGGTGGTCAGCAACAGACATAAAATACGCCAACACTTGCTCCTAAGCATAAATATATTCATGCATGCTCAGTCATTTTGCAATATCCTGCTTTGAATTTTCATATTTCCTTGTTTCTCCCATGCATAATGCAGTTCAGTGGATTTAGCAAACCAGTATTTGTTTAAATATGAAAGCGTATTTTGGGAGGGGGGGGCAAATGGGAGGGAGGAGCGGCTTAGAGTTTGCGTTTCTTCCTCTGTGGGTCAAACAGGAGGTGAGAAAGGCCTCTGTTGAACAGGCTGAATATTGACACAGCGCTACCATGAAAAAAAATATTTTCTGTGTTCATCAAGCATTAAAAGCAGACTGCTAGACCTTTAGACATGGCTTGTTCAAACAAACGCTAGCCTCCAGCACTCAATCAAACTCGCATTCACAAACCAAGGGATAAAAAAAAAATACTAAAAGGAAAGAGCTTTAAAATGTGGCCATGAATGTTTTGACTGAGAAGTTTTATGTACTCAGAGAGCACAGGATATTTCGAATTCAGTATATCTCCAGCGCATTGCACCCACAATATGAATTCAAGGTGCTAGCAGGGACATGCGTAAAAGAACAGAATTTTAACAGTTGTATTAAAAAAAGGTGCATGTGTGTCTGTATGCGAGTGAAAGTGCTCCACAGCAGAGTCCTTGGTGCAAGCTGTAAGGAGAATAGATAAGAAAGAAATAACAGGGGGCATAAACAGTAATAAACTACTGTTTATTATGTGAGGCATTGTTCTGACTGATTACTGCAAGTAAAATGGAGTGAAGAAATTAGAGAAAGGAAATGCTGAACCCGCTGGTCGATGTGCATTAACCGCTTTAAACGGCTATTAATCTGGGGCTGGAGCTTATAAGCTTCGGAAATGAGAATCTGCCGGCAGAGCTTTTTGTCATGATGCAAGACTGAAATGCTCCCTGCATTAGTGGCTTGGTTAAGAATGATGATCTGGGTGTCACAATCACTCTGATTGTAGCAGCTCGGAGGAAGCTGACGTCGAACAGTTGTCTCACCCGCGGTGACAGATGAGTGTATAATTACAAGAGGCAATAGAATAACACATATCGTGTATGCTACAAGACCTTCGTACACAAAAAGTCCTTCTGTTCTGGGGGGAACAGGTGCAGTGTGGGAGTTGCAGTCAGTCATCAGATCTCAGGGTCTTTGTGGAGGGTGCGGGGTGGTTGAGTGCAGCTGCCACAGCCCAACACAATCGCTTGCAATTCCATATACCTCATGTGTCTTAATTTATGTTTGCCTGTAAGAACTGGTTCCCATTATGCTCATAAATGTTTGTCTTTTAGCTGTCTGGCTTCTATATTGATGATCATGCTTTAATTGCTGTTTGACTTGTTTATTTCCTCTTAATATTTAAACAAAAATAATTTTAAAATTAAGATGATCACTAGGAAACATAACCGAGAAAATAAACCTAAAAGTTGTTTTTAATTATTTTTTAAATTATTTTTCTCCCAAATACATTGATTACATTGATACGTTGCTCTCTGTGAATCTGAATGCACACATTTTGTCGTCAAAATACATGGTGTGGTCATATTTTTCTTTAATCTCCGCTAAATGACCATCACAAAACTAATAGTTGTTTGGGAGCAAAAATCGTTGTTTTGGTCCCAGAAGACAGCCAAATATCACCCACATTTAAAACTTAGGCTGCATCTTCAACTCTTTTTTTTTTTTTTAATAAGCGAAAGACCTTGTAAATTTGTTGTACCTTGTGTGAAATTGTAAACCAAAGTTTAAAACCATCACATGCACCCTGTAAACACTCACTAAAAATGGAGAAAGAAAAAAAAAACTAAATTAGACAGATTGTGGTGGCAGGCAGATCTGAAAGGGAAAACAGTGTGATGAATCAAAGCAGAGCACATGGGACACAAGGACACACCGATAATCAGGTTTAAAAGGACTGACAAGTGTGAATGATGTGTAGGAAAATAAACAGAGAGGAGAGAATAAATGAGTAGGAAGATGAAAACTTTAATCAAAGAAACCTTCTGCTTAAAAATGTGTGGAAACAGTGGTAGTAATCATCCACATGGAAACAAGCACAAAGGGGAATAATTGAAAGTGAACAAAGTGCCAGTTTGCTTTGGCTGAGGTCCATGTTGGTGTGGCAGGAGCTGAAGAAAAGAGAAGGTAGTGACGGAGGAGAGCAGTGGAGGAAAAGCAGGGGGTGGTCTGTGGACTGAAATGGGAGGCAGCATTTCACAGAGGAGGGAAAAGTCCCTCAGAATGGGAGAGGAGCTCTTAGCACACAGCTGCCCTGGAGGGAGAAAGAGATCTTAAGACAGTCTCGAGGAAGACGAAGGAACATTTTACCCCTTCTGACTGATATAAACTACCCACATTGTCAGCTACTTTACTCCCATAGGCTTTCTCCCCACCCACACCACACAGTGGCAGGTGGCCTCAGATCAGCAGATGTGGTAGAAACCATCTTACCTGACTGACAGAGGTTTGGATCCTCCCCGATTACTTGAGCAGGCAACAGAGTTAAGAGCTGAAACCTCACTTTGCTGAGAGACTGCACGCCAGGCACGAGGCTCCCTACTCCTCCCCTCTACCACTCTGTCTTTTACTGGGCTCTTGTCCAGAGAATGACTGGCCCCAGCGGACCTGAGAGGAGGATCACACGCTGAAGACACAGAACAGCAGCTCTTTACTCTGCAGACTGGGATTTTACAAATCAGCAGCTCAAACACCTATATGGGATTCAGAGACTGGCTTGTAATTTTTCCACTTTTTGCTTTTTTTTTCTTCATCAGATCATAAACAGTGGAGCAAACGCTGCACTTGCTTGACAGCTAAAAAAAGCAAAAAAAAAAAAAAAAAAAAAAAGCAGACGGACTGACATATGGACAGAGAGCAGTGAGCACTGCGGCGTGAATGTAGCAACTGGACTTCTCTTCTCTCTGGTTGCTAAGACCAAACAAGGATAATAGCCAAAGCACTATCCTTTCCACCAAAGGTAGTGGGTGGATGCAGCTTTCAGCAGGCTGCTATAGGGGAGAGCAGTCACTGCATAGAGGCTGCCTGTATAGCTGATCGACAGAGTGGTGATTCTGAGAAAATGCACTGCTACCTTCAACTACACTCTTCTTGAAGACTGAGGACTATCTGCTGTGTTTAGTGGATATATATACAAATACCTGTGGAGTTTCAACATTTTTTTGGACTTTGCTGCTCATGCTGAGTGGACACAAAGCTTTTTAACCTAATGCCTATAAAATGCTTATCTTAGAGATCATGGCAGGATGGATAAGGTCTGTAAATCTGTCACTGATGCTGCTGTGTCTTATTCTGCTGGGAATGGCTCACACTAAGCACAGTATATACCCAAGGATACGACTCTCCCACAAAGGTAAAAATGCACATACTCTGTGTGTTTATGTTTTATGTTCACCTTAAGCATCACATATACGTGTGGTCTAAATTTAATACCTGTGCTGCTAAAAAAAAAACATAGATTAACAGAGTCTGAAGTGAAAGTGATTAGAATTTATATTGCAGTTCCCTCAGACTGCAAACTGAGAGTGGGGTGGGTGTAACAGCATTATTTTAAATAGACCCCTGTTACTGACTAATTCTGAATTCACATTTTAAATAACAAAGGTTAATAAAAAAAATGTATGACTAAAAAATAATATTTTCTAGGTTAGAAATAGTTACAATAAGACTATTGGTATGGACAATGTGGTTTCCCACCTAGGTTGTCCTTCAGACAGGAGTAGCATTGAAATTTAAGGTGGAAAAAATATTAAATTTTTCAGTTGCACCTCAAGTAGTGCTGCACATCGCTGCTGATGAAAGACTTTAAAGTTGGTATTGGATTAGATTCTAATGTGCAAAACTAAAAGATTCTTTCATATCTTATTATTATTTTGCAATTTCTCATTTAAAATGTGATATATATAACCAACCATTTTACTTTTTTTTTTTTTTTAAACACAACTGATGCTTCCGTGGCCTCCTCGCAGTTTGTTTTGGTCTCTCAGCTATGGTGGCTGACAATCCACAATGTGGCTTTCTCTCATGCCATACTGGCAGAGTGACGGAATATATTTCTTTTTCCTTTTGAAATTGGAATGTGTCTGTGACTAAGAGACAAGTGTCTATGTGCTTGTGGATGTTTATTTGTGTATGGGAGTGGGTGATTTGGATGTGCATGCACTGGTATGCGAACTGATTGCTGTGTATCTCTTTAACAATAATGAGGGTTTTTATCTTTGCAGATAAAAACTCTTGAGTAAACACTGTATTTTTCTAAGTTTCCTTTGATCTCTACAGCAACAGGAGGCGATAATTCCACATAAGCCTGTTAGTCATGGTTGGAAATAGGTGTGGAATTTGGACGGTCTGTAACTCATACATATGCACTCGGAGAATTTAATGCGAGTTGACGAGTCTTGTCTATCAATAGGGAATTATGTAGGCTATGTAATACAATGCATTGCAGAATTCTTTTTCACATCACCAGTGCAATTATGAAATTAACTAAGGAATTAAAGTATATGTATAAAAAGAAAAAAAAAATTCTTCTATATTTAGTGCATTAACAATATTAATCACACAACTGCCTGCATGATTAGTCAGTATTGCCACATAAATATCAGGTGTGGCTATAACTTTCATCTATGATCCGTTTTTTTTTTTTTTTTTTTTACCTACCTGAGGGCAGAGCTGCCATGATGATTGACATCCCTGACATGTTCTGGCTAGCACAGAACACCAAGAAAAAAAAGAGAAAAAAACAAAACCTGCACTTGGATCCTATCATTATGGAATGATAAACATCTAAAGTCCTAATACAAGCCTTATGGGTTCCTCCAGTTATATTTGCACACATCCGTCGGTTCACACAAACTCTTGCATACAGACATAGTTAAACACACCGGCAAAAGCAAAATTGTGAGAATTCTTTGCGCGAGGCGAACTTGGATGCAGTTCAGCACAGATGAAGAGAAATATCTAAGTATTCACCTATAGGCTTGTGAGACTATTACCATAACATCTGGTACCAAAAGCAATGGTGGTGGTGGTGGGGGGGGGGGGGGTGAATCTCATCTTTGAATGACAGCATTGTTAATTTTGTCAGTGCTGATATATTTTTAACCTTCTCATCAGGAGGGCCAGCTATAGACCGGGATCAATAGTAAGGTCAATAAAATATGACGTCAGCCATTTCAGTGCCTAAAACGGCCGCACTGTGCAATATTTATCTGTTTTTTGATGGGAAAGACACTTTGCACATAATGTAATAGTAACAATGCATATTTTTGTTACCTTTTTTTTAAAAATCTATTTACCATGTTTTGTGTAGATGTCTGGACTGGTTAATATTATTTTGTGTGCCTTTAAAATAATTTCTGCCCTGGCCACTACTTTATTTTTTTACACTCCCTTGTAACTCAGGGCTGTTATGTTAATCACACAGAGTATTGAGTTACAAACTCTGAAACCACAATGTCTTCACAAAGAACTGACCTGAAGATTTGACTGCCCAACATCCAAAGACTTTAAACACATGCCCAAAGATGTTAATACAGCTTAACTGCTTGGACATTTAGCCAATCAGACTTCTTAAATAATGGGTTAGTACACTCTGCAATGCCCCTGCGGGGATATATGTTCACAGTCCAGCAGAGATAAAGAGACACTGTTTGCTTTGTGTTATTTTCATGCCTTTGAACAGAGGTCCATATGATTTGAATTTGCATCATTCAGGTTTCTTGGCAGCTTATTTGAGATCACCAGGCTACAGGAGTGAAATAAGATCTTGTTTTAGAACAGCCATCAATTTTGCTGATAATGAAGCTGTGGCACAACTCAGCATGTGTCTGAGTATCAGCAGGCTGCAGGGTGGTGCTCAGGCTCAGATTTAATGTGCTGCCTCTACAGCCTTGCTATAATGTTACCGAAAACTACTAAAAGTGAGACGGAGGTTTTGATAGTTACAAAGGCCTAAACCTTAAATGAAAAACATTTTATAGTTTAATATTGAGAGTAAGTGACTTAAAAAGTGCCTTGTGCTTAGTAGAGAACATCTTCATGACACATTTGTTTTGTTTATTTACTGGTCATTTTGCACATGTAATTTACATGTATTCACACCCAAAGAGTTTTAGTATTTGCCTTTATCCCAACCATAGTCATGGGATTGCTTAGAGTTATTTCAGTTTGATCAAGCTAGGTTTCACTGGCACAAATTCTTATATTCTTATATTATAATAACTAACAGAGCATCAATGTTCTAAACAATGAAATTGAAAACAAAAACATAGCATCCTTTTACTACCAAGACATGTCACCAAATTTTCTAACTGCAGTTTTAAAACAGCTCATCAGTCTTCAACAGTAACAGGTTTGGCAAAGTAAGTGCTACATTACTCTGTGCTTCAAACAATATAAAAAAAAACTCATATTACTCTGACATGTTCTCTGATATCCTATTCAGAGGATGTGGTGACACTTTTATACAGTAACTTTACACAGGTGGTTTAAAACGTTACAGACCCATATAGTCATGGGTCATATGTAGTCATTTCATCAGTCGATTTGACCAAAGCAAGATCAGAAACAAGGCTGATGGAAATACAGAGAAATACGTTTCTAGAAAATAATATTAAATCAAATACATAGTGTTGACGTGATTTGCTTACCTATGAAGTAGATAAAGATAAAATGGCTACATGGGACAATGAAAGTAGGGGTATGAATTGGCAAATGGGTGAGTTGACCCACAGCCATTTGTTTACTCTGTTAATCAATTTATTGTATTTATTTACCTCTTTGGTAAAGTAGTTTTTGTGAATATTCAGAATATTTTCTCTATACATGATGATTATGTTTTTTATGTAGTATTCTTTTCAGTAATATATCCCGGATAAAAAAAGGCTTTTGAAATTATAAAACATTGGCTTAGATATGGACCTTCCACCAAACCTAGTTGTTTAATGATTGCATTTTAAACTAACATCATCATTTAATAAATAATAATCTCACAAATACTCTCTCTGCCTAATACATAAGCAGTATGTAATATATATGTTCATGTATCTATTTAGACTTTCATTTACTTCTAATAATTTTAAGAATGCTTGAGGCTAGAGCTCATGTGTACGTTATGCATTTGATTGTGTAACCGATACACACTTTTTCTAAAATCAACAAATAATGGTGCCGATACAAACAATTTATCTGATCACGTTGGTAGAAACACTGATTCCCAAAGCAGTGGTTGAGAGGTTTTTGTTCTCAGCATTTCTGATAAAACTATGAGTTAGACAAAAAAACTCCAAGGTACATAAACACAGGGATTACTCGGGTGGCAATTACAGGTGTGTGAAGCCTCTCTTTGAGCTGTAATTTTAGACCTCCCTCTCCTGAGAACAGAAAGCTGTCACTATATATTTTTTACAACCCCCAGACCTTGGGGCTGTAGGTAATTTGGGGGAAACCAGTATGCATGGAGCAAAATTAGGGTGGGAATTTCTATTACTCATTTCTTCTAATGTGGCAGGTGAGGAGTCCAATTAACTTTATTTCATTCATGAAAAGAGGCCTACGTTAAAGGCACATCACCTTGAATAATGTCTAAAACAAAGTGTTTCGCAGACATTTATACCAAGCATGTGGAAAATGGAAGATAAGCTGAAGTTCAGATAAATACCAACCAGACAAAACTAAAGTAATATTTTTTTACCTTCTCCTTTATCTTCCCAGCTCAGCTTTGTGCCCTATTCATTTTATGTGTGTATATCTCAGCTACACCTTCTCCCTCTGTGTTATGTTTTTGCTCTACTGTTTGATAATGAGATGTCCAGAGGGGTAGGCAGCTTGTGAATGTCTAATACCTTTTTTGACCTTTTCTCTGTGCCAGGAAGAGGAAAAGGAGTCAAGATTTTCCCATAATAAAGTATTGGGGGGATATTCAGGTCTTCAAAGAGAAAGTTGAATTATCTACATTTGAAAAAGCATTAAAACTGATAAAGGACCATCAGATAGAAGTCGTTCATTGTTGGAGTGATACATCAATGGCAGGCATTATGCCTAATGTCAGTATTATTGTCAAATTTGTTGTTGATTACAATAGCTAAACCTCATCTGCAGTCATATCACATCAGACCCACGTAATAAAAATGTGGGAGAAGTTACCCAAATGCCTAGAATATCATTTCATTACCTACAGCAGACCTTGGCTAACACTCATGTGAAAGATCAAAATTGCACATTCAGAAACAGACTGCAAAAGTTTGACTTACAGAGAATGCAGGCATCCAAATTTTTTGGAACAATATTCTTTGCAGAGATTAGTCTTAAACTGAATTGCTAGGACACCAAAATAAACAGAAAGTTTGGCAAATAACCTTGCGCAAATTGCAAAGCACAGAGGTGGAAAATTAATGGTTTGTTGCAGCACCACCAGGACCCCACACTATCATAGGCTCCTATATCACAGGGTGCTTAGGAAAAATGGAAAACATCTGAAAAAAAAAAAAAATCACACCTGACGCAGAATTAGACCCAGTAATATGATAGTTACAAAATTTTGCAAAAATTATGTTTGGCAACAAACTCGGAGAGTTCTGGCGTTGGAACGTTGGAAGCACCTCCTCACCATTACCCTAATCATGAGGTCCTCCCAAAGATTTATATGTGCAACTTAAATGCCAATGTTGTGAATTATTTTGCTTGCAGCTGAAAGAAAATCACACACAGGACACAAACAGCCATGGACCAGGAGGTGAACTTGGTTAGGAACTTAAATACAAGCAATGACTGTATTAGTATAACTGATGACTTAAAACTTTATAATAAGTGGAGGAATTATTCTTAGTAAGTAAAATATGAGACAGTATCTCACGTGAAGGCATGTTAAAAAAATACACTCCTCACACTATGTGTATGATAATTGCAATGTTTCATAAAATTGAAAAGTGACGTCTTGGTTTCTAACAACTGTAACAACTCAGAGGAAAAAAAACAACTTTACCATTTCTCCCGTCCTCCATGTGGCTTTCATTTTCCAATGTGACATCATCTCCCTTTTACACAAGAAAATGTAAAAATAAAGGGCATAACATTTAGTCACAACACCCAGCAACAACCTCATGAGCTTCATGGTTTCAATCAGACCTCTGCGCCACAAGGCAAGGTCTGCTTGTCCGTGTTTGCACCTTCAAACACCTCATCACCCCACTCAATCTCTTTGTGGCCTCGCATGAGTCAACACACGCAATAGGTAACCATATTTGAAAGCACATTTAGCTGAAAGTCTCAGAGCACTTAATCCAAGTTTTATTTCTGGGATCAATTATGTACTAACCACTCCCTAAAGGTGGAATTAAAATAGAAAATCTAACGGGCTCTAACGGTATCTGTGGAATGATAATCATGAAGGGCGGTACGGTGGTTTTGGTGGTTGTAACCGTCCCATGATGAGTTCTACAGTTTGAATGACAATTCTTAATGTCTTTTTTTGCAAGGAATTTGTATATTCTTGTTGTATCTGCCTGGGCTCACTTTTTAGGCTAACAACACAAAGGTGAAGTTCTGAAAAACTCAAAAGAGGTTTTAAGGTTTAATAAATCCCAACCTCCGCTGTGTATTTTAGGCTACACTTGGATGCTGCTGGAGAGCCTATGCCCGTTCAAATTTAATACTCCCCAATTGTTGCAAAGTGCTGTTTTGCAACATGGGTAAAGAAGAGATCAGAATGTTTATTTTAATTTTACTTAGGCAAATCTACTCTAGCATCTGTCATTGCTCTACAGACAGCTGCTGAAAATCCCTGTCTTGAGGCAGTCCCTTTTCTCTGTGATTTCCTTTTGAAATGGGATAAGAGTGAGGCCATGTGTCTCCATGGATCAGTGGTTGATGGAAAAAAAAAATATGCCAGCCTCCCCTTCTTGGCTTTTCAACTCATGGCGCAGGAGCCTTCGCTGGCTGCAGATGGTACAAATGACAGGAAATAGGCAAAGAGGAATGGGAGAAATTGGAAATACCCTTTTTTTCTTATTCACTATGATCAGTGGCTGCCTGTTTTAATGACAGAGGAGAAACTTTCAAAATACTGCTCTGAGTCATCTGTGAGTCCGACTGTGTAATCAAGAGATCTACCTGTTGCATTTTAGTAACATTGATTACCTATAATTACTATAATAGGCACATGTTCTGTTTCACTTTCTTACAGAGGGCAGAACTTTTCATTTTCTTTGACTGTCTTAGAGCAACAAAATACAATCTGCTGCCACTTATTTTCGTGACAGACATGCAGATGGAAAAAATATATATATATTTGACTCTTGTTGTCTTAATTTAAATATCCACCTGAGTGAATCGTTTGAATTGATGGAAGCAAATTAAAACTTCCAAGAACAAAGAGGTGATTGTTTGAGAGCAAAGTTACGAGTGGTGTCCTTGATACAAGTTCAGCTCAAGTCAAAGAGGAACTAGAAAATAGAGACATCTGTGTGTGAGAGAAACAGAGAGCTGTTCTGTGCGTGTGCGCGTGTGTGTGTGGATTCGATAATTACAGGAAGCATGTCTGAGCCTTGGCAAAACACAACTGCCACATCCCTTCTGTCTATACCTCCTAACCACCCAAGACCTAATGCAACTCAAACAAACAGTCACAGTCTCTAACTTAGACATTTTATTAGCAACAAAATATACACAGTCACCTCCTCCTCTCTGGACACCTAATCCCATTCTAAACAAATAAACGTCTGCACTGACTGAAGTGTGGTTGCTTTGCATGATCTACAGAATTAGAATAAACATTCTTTCCATCTATACCACAGATCATGTGTCACTGAAAATATACAGATCCAAGAAAAACAAATCACGCAATTACTCCTTTGAAACCTGCCCTGCAGGAAGCCAACCTCGTTTTTTTAGGAAGTTGCTGAATCTTACTTTTGTCATGCAAATACATATGCATAGCTGACAGTGTTTTGCAAAATTATTTTTTAAGACATTACATGAATCCCCCAAGTTTGTCCAACTAAGCCAAACTGAAGCAACTACAGGTAACCTGAGCACAAAGGCCAATGTGTTTTAATATGCCTGAGGTCTCACAGGAACTTATAACACACACCAGATTCCCCTTTTTTCTTTTATGAGGGAACTGAGTCCAACCCCATCATGTGGAAATTAAAGTCTTTTAGGTCAATTCAACCCAGAGGAAGGACACACCTCTGGTGGTTTAAGGCTTAGTTTATATCCATCACCCACGACCTTTCAGGAGCTTAAAAAAAAAGTAGGGAGGACCCGTCTGCCAAATACAGTCATGAAAAGAAAATGGGGTGTAGGTGTACGGCTGTGACAAAAATGCATTAAAATGTCTCCTTGATATGTTTTGATGAGTGCATGTGTGTTTATTTAATGACATACCCCCAATGTGCAACTGCTTCCATTTCAAAGTGGGAGTGGCAGTAGATTTAAACTAATGACTGAAAAAGAGACTGGTGCAGTTTCCTGACAGATAAAAGAGCTTTCTCACAGTTAAAAAGACCACAAGACGAGAGCAGAGTAAATCAAATATACAACATCTTCCCAGAATGATGTCCTGCTGTTACAGTGTCTTTTCTGACAGAGTCCTAGACATGGGGTCGTGATCAAACCTTCAAAAATGCTAAGAGGCTTTTAAGGTTGGCTTTGAACTTAGTATGCTTTAACGTATAATGGCGAACACATAGCTAAATTCAAAAATAGGAGACATTTGTGCAACATTCAACGATAAAACTTAAACATAAAGATGTCAAAGTCTCACTCTCACATGGTTAGAAATAATAAAAGAAAACTAGGGATAATGTGCAAGCATCTGTCTGTCTATCCATTGAAATACAGTGATCATACAAACAGATTTAAATAAAAATGTTTTATTCCTTAATTGTAAATGGATTATACTTTGACTTACCCAGGACATTCATTGTTGCTCTTATTGGGCTAACAAGCATTTTCAAGTGACACATTGAAAATGCATAGTTTAGCATAGCTGAAACCATTTTCCCAAGAAAGTATTATGAATCCCTTAATATTTGAAGTTCTGAATTAATATGAATAGAAACTCCTCTTAAAAATAGTTTTTGGCATATACTAATTCGATTAAGCTTCTTCTTAAAACTGATAATATATGAAATTGGAAAATAAAGAAAACTTAATTTAAAATACATAATGTCAGTTTTCATGCAAATTTATATTTTTAAAAGGGAGCACTGCAATATCAACTGTGTTACTTAGTTATTTATTAAAAGATTCATTCATTAATTCATTAATTCATCCATTCACTGCCTCTATCAACTTATCCTTGCAAGGTCACAGGGCGGAGAGCTGCTGTCTATTCACAGTGGTCATTTAGACCCTGGACAGGGGGCCAGTCCATCACAATGGAACACTCAGGGACACAGTACAACTATCCATGCGAGCATACACACGCGCGCGCACACACACAAAGGAAAGTTAGAGAGACCAATTACTCTAATAATCATGTTTTTAAACTGTGGGAGGATGTTTATTCAATTTAACAAATGTTTTCTATTTCTGATTAGCTCAAAACCCTAAATATCGTATCTGACCACTTGCACCATAAACTTCAACAAACAATGTTCCTTCATCTTCCCATGTCTGTCTAAGACTCTATTGCATTTTCAATGGGACATATATTCTGGACAGAGCCTGTCCCATGTTGATTTAAAACTGGTGATGCTAGATGGCGTCTCATTTGTTGGGTCTTCAGTCTGTGTTCCTTAATTATACTGCGAATGTTTGACGACAGTTTCAACAAGTAACCTTTCAAAATAAGCAAAATTAAATTACAAAATTAAACAGCGCTATATGTTGAGATAAAATGCACAACTGGATGTAAAAACTATAAACTTGTTGTAGAAATCTGTAATCCCTAAGGACTGAGTGTTATTTATTGGCATTAAAATGATCTGTGATTGTTTCTCAGAATGCTGCACATTTACCCTCATATGAAATTAATAAAGTAACACAGTTACTTTGCATGAATGTCCACGCAGAGCTTTGGCAGACGAACAGGACCTGGATCTTCCAGGGACGTGGAATGCCTCTTCAGCCCCAGACCATGCTGTTGGACGAGAGCCACCAAAGGCTTTATGTTGGTGCCAAGAATGCTTTGTTCTCCCTCAACTTGGACAGAGTGAATGCTCACTACAGACAGGTGGGCAAGGCTTCTTCTGTGTGCTGGGTTTCAAAATGTTTAGGTGATAAACCGAAACTGGCCATACATATATGTGAGAAAGAATTCTCAGATTTGTGTTTAAAATTAACGTTATTACTATGCATGACTTTACATTTTGAAGGATTAAAGTAGATAGATATATTTTAAGCTTATCAAATATGCAGAAAAAAAATCTACTGTTTTTTTAATACAAAGTAAGTATATTGCTATGCTACTTTGCTCACAACACAACCAGTGGAAAAATGTGCAAATATGTGGACACTGTGCTTTTCTTTCAGATTAACTGGGCGAGTACTGAATTTCAGATAGAGGAGTGTATGATGAAGGGAAGGGAAAAGGTAAGGAATGTCGTGGTAAAGTTTTGCAGCGCTAAATGTCTACTTGGCAAAACAGTTTCTTGATGGTTCACCATCAAGGCCTCAGTCTTCTACACGACTGTCACAGGTTCAAGTCCCGGCCCGTTGACCTTTACCGCATGCCTTCCCTCTCTCACACAATCCACCTTCCCGTTGACTCAGCATCAAATAAAGGCCACAAGAGCCAAAAGAAGAATATGCATTCCGATGATGCTCATTTGTGAGATTAAAAGCACCTTTTGAAAAATGACAACCTTTATGCAGCTAATTGTCATTAAGGCTACATTTCTGTATCAATATGTTTTTTATTGGTCTGATGTAATATTCTAATTTTAAATGTCATGTATTTATCAACTGTGTGACCTGTGTATAGTTAGGCTGCATAATGTGTTTCACTTAGTGGTAACGTTCTTGACATAAATAGATTTTTCAGTAATATTCTAATTTATTGGAAGGACCTTTCTGTTCAAACTATGGCACTGATTATGCACTACAAAATGTTTTGCCCATTTGATGTTCCCATTATCACAACCCACACCTCACCCACGGCACAATGTTTACTATATGTTTCATGTCTCCATCTCAACAGCCTGAATGTGCAAACTACATTAAAGTCCTGCAAAAATACAACCAGACCCATTTGCTGGTCTGTGGAACAGGAGCCTTTAATCCCATCTGTGCCTTGGTCAAAGTGGGACACAAAGGGCAGGTGAGTGATGAAATGGAAAAAAAAAGGCTGACTATTTTATTGTAAATAGTCATATGTCATAAATTGTATTGCTTGAACCCTAGCTGGAAAGTTCTGATTCTGTTTCAGTGTAGAGCTTTTAAAACACTTAGCACACCTTGGACTGCTGAGCTATTAAACACTGCACATAAAGTATTCCTTTACTAGTACATGTATCCATGTACTTTGCACAAAGGATGTGACGTGATGTGGAGATGGAAAAGACACAGAGTAAGGGAAAGAAGAAATATATTTTTGAAGAAATATATTGGTATTTGGCTCAGAGGTATTTGGCTCAGACCCCTTGTTCATATTTTTAAAGGCTGCCAACCCAACTGTACAAGTAAACAAGATCAGCCCAGGTGCTGCTGCTTTCTGCAGAAAATAAATTTCAGACAAGAAAAGATTCATTTATGTTTACTTCAGCATGTGAATAGCACTTGCTTGTCTTTCATGGAAAGTAATGTGCAACCAAAACTGAGTGCATGCATCAGCGCCAGCATGTATGGACAGAGTATGACACATATTTCCCGCATGTAAAAAAGCTAGACAGATTAAGTTTGTGTCTACAGTGTTTAGGCAGAGGAGAGGGGGGGAAAAAAAGCTTTCCACCCTGCACACTCACACTTGTACAATAGGTCAACTAAACAACACTTAGCCATCATTCAGCTCAGGAATGTTCACTGCTCAGCATAACTACATCGATATGGCTGATTAATGGGCGTATTGGAAACCCCCCAACTTGACTTCTCTTCACAAATCTTAAATGTGGCATACAATATTACATTTAGGTCACAGTAGGCATTAGCTCTGAGATGAATCCTATTTATGTTGCCATAAATTACAGCATGATCTACTGCTATTGATCAGGTCAGACACTGGCTGATTAGTAGTACATTAACGCCTCCGACATTACAATTAAACAAAAATGTTAATATAAAACAATCTAAGCACAAAACAACACCGAGGTGCATCTGCGTGGCAATTTTAGCTTTACTTTTAAGAGATCACCCTCCTTGATGGATGAGTTTAGGACAGAAACTAACTTGTGTTGCCTCTATATAGGCAGAGCACAGTCGAGCTCTGTGACCACTCATAAATCAAGACAGAATGTGGCATTACAACACTGACATGCCAGAAACTGTCAAGATTTTTGAGGTGGCCCACAGTGTGAGTTGTGGCTCTCCATGGAGCTCATTTTGTGCGTGTGTGTGTGTGCACTTCAGCTGCCTGCAGAGCAGATGAGTGTGGATTCCACATCAATGAAAGGGCAGAGGGAAGCTGGATACACACTTCTATGTGAAAGTCGTCCATTCGGTCATCCATCACTTTATTCCTCATCTGCCTCTTCTCCTTCTCCATTCATCACTTTATGATCCCTCCTTTTATTCTGCCCGTTCTTTTATTCCCCACATTCTCTTCAGGGACTGGTTTCACTTATGCTGGAGGCGCTGCTGCTTAGCTGTGACGTTTATGTTTGTGAAAATTTTTATGGAAATGACTAAGTTCATATTTTCTGTGTTTTGCCCCCAGGAAACAATGTTTGCTGTTGAAGAGGAGAGTGTTACAAGTGGGAAGGGGCGCTGTCCATTTGACCCCAACAGTTCTTGCATGTCAACACTTCGCAGTAAGAATTTAATTATTCCACTTCTAATTTCAAAATCAATTGAGCTAAAAGCGCAACTTTTTAATTTCCGTCCACTTTCTGCAAAGAACTACTTGCCTTCTCAACAGTAAATACTGCCACCTTGTGGTCAACATCTTATCAGTATTTCCTCTTTTTAGAAAATGTTTGCATTCTTTCTCTCTTTTTCAACATTAATTAGGAGGAGAGCTCTATATCGGCCTGTATACCGACTACTGGGAGAACGATGGTGCTTTGTGTCGACTTAACAACCACACCTACACACGCACCGAAAGAAACGACAGGCAGCAGCTCAACGGTTGGTTTCAAAGTAGTTCGTATCAATGAAGTGGATGGAAAATACCACATAGTTTCTTCTTTTTTAAAAAAAATAATCTTAAAAGTGTAGTGTTCGTATGTTTCCACTCCTTCCAGAGTGAACATTGAAAATTACATTTTGCTTCAACAGTACCTGGAGCTTGCCTGCATCACCCACGTACATTGTTGTTCTTTGGAAGTCGAACTATGCCAGTCTCAAGTTTTTATCAGTTTTTAACAATTTTTTTCAAGAACTGAACAGTATTTATAAAATTGACATTGCAATTACTTCCAACAAGTTCTACTGTGCCTGTTGAAGAAAAGCATCCCCGCAGCATGACGCTGCCATTGCCATGTCTTATGGTCCAGACAGTGGAAAATTTACTTTAATTGCACACAACATTTTGCCTGTATGGTAAAAATAATAATAATATAACTAGATTTTATTTTTGGACGTCCAGGTAAAATGGGATGAATACAAGAAAACACCAGAATTATAAATTTGAAAACTATTCCTCTTTTCTCCATTCACTCTACTTTGTGTTGGTCTATCACATAAACTTCTAACAAAATACATTGAAATTTGTGGTTGTGACATAGCAAAAACGTGGAAAAGTTCAGTGGGTATTTATACTTGTACAACATTTTGTAAAAGAAAAACAAAACAAACAAAAAAAAACATAGGGCTATTTGCTCTAGTCATTGCATCATTGAAAACGTTTTTTCATTCTGCTTTTTCAACGATAAAACATTCTTTCTCCAGAGCCCAAGTTTGTTGGGTCAGCAGTTATCCCTGACAACGATGACAGAGATGATGATAAAGTTTACTTCTTCTTCACTGAGCGGGAGACTGATGGAGAAGGAGTGAACCGGGGAATCCTGACCCGCATTGGGCGTGTGTGTGCGGTGAGAATGCCTACGCCACAGAAACGTATTTGAGCATAATTCAGTCAACTATAACAGGTAAAATCACAATGTGAATCTTTCAGAATGACCAAGGAGGACAGCGAATGCTGGTAAATAGATGGAGCTCTTTCCTGAAAACTCGCCTCATCTGTTCTGTGCCTGGACCAAACGGCATTGATACACACTTTGACGATCTTGGTAAGAATACAGCAATATGCCTTAACTTCCATCAGAAATGGAAGTTAAGGCCAAACATCAAACTCGCTTTTGTCTGTTTTCTTTTAGAGGATGTGTTTGTGCTCACAAAGAAAGATGAAAAAAACCCAGAAATATTTGGCCTCTTTAGCACAACAAGGTGAGTAGAGGACGCCTTCAGAATTAAACATACATTCTCCATCAAATAACTCATAAAACCTTCTTCTACAGTGCTGTGTTTAAGGGCTATGCTGTATGTATGTATCATATGGAAGACATAAGAGCAGCCTTCAACGGACCATTTGCCTACCGAGAGAAACTTGAGCATCACTGGACACCATATGAAGGCAGAGTCCCGTACCCTCGACCTGGATCTGTGAGCCTTGAATCTTTTATACTAGACATTGAATGGATGTAATTACCAGATTCACTCTCAACGCTCTCCATTTCACCCAGTTTGTGTTCACAATAAATGTCTTGTCAAGGGAACAATGTTGAAAGAATGTTACCCAGCTTTTCCAAATGTCCAACTGTTGTAGCTGCGTCAGCGGTTCACACTAGGATAGTCTGAATCTGACTAATGAATTTCTTTTTTCTTCATGCACTGCCAAGTGCTGACGCAGTAATTAGTCTCCTTTTGTCTGCTGTTAAATCTCCCCTACTCTCTTTATTTCTGTCAAACCATCTCACCAACAGTGTGCCAGTAAAGTGAATGGTGGAGGTTTCTCCAGCTCAAAGGAGTTTCCCGATGAGGTTTTGCGGTTCGTGCGCTCTCATCCTGTGATGTATCGCCCCGTCCTTCCACATCACCACAGACCTATTCTCCTGCAGTCAGAGCCAGGCAGAAGAAAGCTGACCCAGATTGCAGTCGACAAAGTCCAAGCACAGGATGGACACTACCACGTTCTCTACATTGGCACTGGTAAAGCACACTGGATTAGATGCATTTAAAAACCACCAGAATGTAACTACAGCATTTACATTACATTGTCTATAAAGCAGGGGAAGAAGCAAGAATACAATTTAAGATTAATTGTTTTCTGTTGTTAGATGACTCTGTGGTTTTGAAAGTTATCACCATCTACAACAAAGACACAGACACAGTAGAGGAGGTGCTGCTGGAGGAGCTGCACATTTTCAAGGTACTTCATATTTCATATGAAAAAACCTTTTCAAGCTAAATGCATATAAACTTGACGTGGCTGTGGCATTTGCCTGACTTATTGAGATAGGAGGTATAAGTCTTACTTCAGCGGCACGTTGACCTGAATCATTATTCAGGACAATGGTTAAAAAGAAAATATTTAGTTGTTCTTTTATGAGGATGTGACTGGGTGCTTGTGTTTAAAAGCAAAAAGAGCTTTTTCTATTTTGCTTGCCACAAGATGATTAGAATTAGAATATAACTATGCAGTGATGAAAAGTATGTACAAATTAGCTACTATTTCTAGACAAGTTCTGCTATCAAATAAACTCCTGAGGCATGTGCAGTCTGCAATATAGAACAGGCTGTACACTGAGAGGAAACCCAGTAGTTTGATCATTGGCCTCTCTAACAAGCATGTTTTACATGGAAAGTTCCCCTTAGCAAAAAAAAACCAACAAAAAAACAAAAGAATTATGTTATTGCATGCATGATGGAGGAAAAAAAACTCATAATAGATAAATGCGTGGTGTGTAAACGAACACACAGCACACACTTCACACACTTCACACAGTTCACAAGTCAAATTTAAATTCAGGACAATTACTATTCTAGTTAATCATGCTGTATTGCAGCATAAAGCAAGGAGGTGTGTGTATGGGGGGTGGAGGGGGGTGGGGTGTGCGTGTGTGTGTATGAGTTTGTGTGTGAGTGTGTTTGACAGGCCTTTAGATCTTCCTCTTATCTCTGATTGGAGCTCAATATTTTTCACAGATTTTCTGTATTATATTATCACTTTTTTGGTCAAAAATGGGAAATAGGACACTAACAAATGCTAAGAGACTAATGAAAACTTACCAGGAGTTCTAAGTTTGAGATAAGTTTGAGATTTCCTGGCCAAAAAGAACTTTGTTGTTGCTCTTACCACCTTCAGTAAGAGGACACATTCAACTGTCATTATGAAGTACGGACAGGTTTCTAACCTTTCCAATAAATACAGCAGTCCTGTGATGACCTCCAGGGTTTGTTAGAGAACATTAGTAAACAATCGGTCACATGAAGAGTAAAAAACACATGACAAGTTAAGGATAAGTGGGGATGTTTAAACAATTTACAATTCTAATCTTACTGATCACTTAAAGAGCTATGGACCCACATTAGACACAAATTCCACCAACAGCACTTGTCCGTACATGTAGATAAGTAGGTCACTTAAAAATTAAGTGTCTTGCTTATCAGGAGATGAAGTTGGAACCACAGCCACACCACATTTGAAGCAGAGTTAGATTTTAAAACAATATCTCAAGCTTTTGCATTGTCTCATCCATCTTCTGTAAAGGGGATAGCAGAAGAAGAGCAATCAGCTGGCTATTCACTATCAGTTAGATCAGACATATCTGGTACTCTTGATGCATCTTTGTTCTATGTTATTACATAAAAATGGCAACACAAGACAAGATGGCAGCGTGGGTGGTCTCCTTCGTGCTATACCTGCTTGTACTTTGTGTGGTTTTCCGCATTTGTACTGCACTCTTGACAAACTATGTCACTGGGGACTCCGTCCTCCACTCCCGCCTCTACACCTGGAAAATGTTTACTTCCTGGCAAATAAAACCAACAAGTCACACTTTTTCAGACTTCTGTGGATCTACTATCCTCTGCTTCATTGTCCTTGTAGCTTTTTAACAGCACAAAACTAATAAACTTTCAAAATGCAGACAGCATATCAATTGTCCCACAGAGGATGAAAACACACTGGACCACTGCTAAAGAGCACATAAAGAACCATGTGGTCCCACATGTAGTTTTAGGATCCCCTGGTCTCTCTCTGCTTCATCTCATCCTAATTTATAGACACAAAGTGAAAACCTCTAATTCTGGGGTTAGAACTGTTAGAAAGTGGATTGAACTGAATGAAACTGATATCACAGACCTGCTTTGACTGCACAGCCTGGTAGGCTTTTATAGTTGCAACAGCTTATCTGCACAAGCTAGCTGAAACTGTCATCGTACATAAGTTTTGTGATGACATGTTGATGCAGTCTAAACTCTTTTGCACATATAACAACAAACCGTGCTTTACTCTGACGTTTAGAGAGCTGTGTTCGACCAAGGATTTTTTTTTTACATGAAGACTTGCAGCAGTGAGGACCAGGCAAGAAATAAACTGACCAGGAAGATCAGGGCAGCTAAGAGCTGGGAACCTAAAGTGATAAGATAAAAAGCAGCTTCTCAGCTAATAACCCAGCAGTAGTTTGGAGGAGCTTGAATAACATTAAGTATTCAAGCCCCCAACACTGTGGTGACCTCCCCCCAACTGGATCACACAACCTCACCGGCTTCTTCTGCACATTTGAAACAAAGCCATACTTCCATCTTATTCATTCACAAAAAAGAACTACCTGCACCTTGTCCCCTCCAATCCCAAGTCTGCAATACACTTGGAACTTCTCAAGGACACATATAGGTTTCATATTATTCATTTCAGTTTAATATGTACCACTCTTTCCACAGAGTTTGCATGCCCAAGACAGGGGAAACACTTTATGTTAGGATACCTAACTGGAAACAATACCAGTTCACAGAATGGTGCGCCTCCTCGTGAGCAAATGTTGACAGGCGTGCACTTTTTAGTATAACATCTGTCTAACTCAAAGCTGGTGTTGAGTTTCAAGGAACAGGAGTGGGAGGGGGAGGCGAGGAGGCAAGCGCTCTCGCTGCTGACGCTGCACATCCAGAGACATGGGCAGAGACAAAGCGTCGGCAGGAAAGCTTTTGTTTAAAACGATAGAAAAATGTCTGGGTGTCGAATCCAGTCATGGGGAAACGTGTGGGTGTTAAAATGCTCACAATCCCCATGGATGGGATGCCTGAAGCAGGACGAAACAAATGGCCTGAGATATAATATGATTGATTTAGATCAAATCACTCACATGCTAGAATGGCTTAAATCTATCCTATTGAGAATCTCTGACAAAACTTAAAAAATATGGTTCCTGGATTAAAACTTTAGTGTGAGCAAGACACATTGCACAGAAGAATAGTCAAAATGTATAAAGCTGATTGAGACATTACAGTAAAAGCTCTATAAAATATTCACCCAGAGATGAAAATGAATACCCACATTTTAGATGTGTACTTGTAAAGGATGTAGAAAACCATGCAGTGTTGTTTTTCTTCCACTCTACCATTGCCGCATAGCAAAGTACCTCAAGAATCACTTCATGTTGTTCCTGAAAAAACACAATGACTTTAAAATTTTCAAATACTTAAGTTCGAAAAAATTTCAACAATATGAAAATGCCTCACTTGATATGGACCTATGAAATTTATGTAAAGTTCAATGGTTGTAAAACATGCGCTCATTGGAAAAAATCAAAATAATTAATTGGAGCCCTAGAAGACTCAGGGCCCTGCATTGTTAGCCCAGAATATTATTGATTTTGCATGACATTCTACATATTAGCTGACAATTAGAAGTTTCTGCTAGTTTTAAGATTCATAAATCTGGGTGACAATTATGGAAGAAATCCTAGAAACCTAGAACCTAGAAACATTATTTATATTATACCATGATTATACTATTCAATTGCATTTTTAAATACAAAATTATGCATTTTCTTTCCAGGTCCCAGCTCCAATCAAAGAGATCATAATATCACCTAAAAGGGTAAGATATCCTATGAATATTTAGCGTGCATCTATATGCAGTTGCATAGTTCTGCCACAAGATGACAACAGTGGAACAATATGCACAAGACGGCAGCGAGACTATTTAAATGACCTCCAGCCTATTTTAGCCTCTACCTCTATTTTTGGTTAAGTGACTCAGTTGAATGAAAACAAGACGAAATAAAAATGCAAAGATCTGATTCCAGAACAACTAATTAGCTGATGATCTACATCTTTGGTTCCACAGCAACAGCTGTATGTCGGGTCAGAAGTCGGTGTTGCACAAGTCAGACTACATCAGTGTGACCTCTACGGTTCAGCATGTGCTGACTGCTGTCTGGCTAGAGACCCATACTGTGCCTGGGATGGTCTCACTTGCTCCAGATATTACCCAGCTGGGGTTTACACCAAGAGGTAACAGTTCACACACTAACACAGCAGATGAAATAAAATATCATAGTAAATCTTCTTGCTTAAAAGACAAAAGATTATGATCTTGGTTTATCAAATCATTATCACTCACAGACATGACAGTCAGGTGTTATGTAAGGCCTATCAGTATGCACTTGATCCACCATGTCTTGCTTTCATCTTTCCCTCCTTCACTCTCTCGCTTTTAATTTCTGTGTTTCAGTTTCTTTCATCTATCCCGCTTTCATCACATGTTAAAAATGATTCCATCTTTGGGTTTCTTTTTGCAGCAGACGATTCAGGCGACAGGATGTTCGCCATGGCAACGCCGTACAGCTGTGCAATGGACTGCAAATTGATGGTTAGTGTATAAAATTGCTGTGAAATGTGTTTATACGTGTGTATGAGGTCTCAAGAAGGAATGTCTTCATGTGCCATTTTAGTTGGAGGTTACCGTAAGGTCAGTGTGCTTGTACCATGGCAGAAAAAAAAACAATCAGCTTTACATTAGCCACATAATGAAAGTTCGTTGCAGTCCATTGCCATCAGTCCTACCTCTCAGTCTTTTATTATATGTGTCTGTGTGTGTGTGTGTGAGTGTAGATGAACAGTGGCAGAGGGGTGAGGAGAAGCTAATGTACAGCATTGAGAGCAACACCACTTTACTGGAATGTGTCCCTCGATCACTTCAAGCTAAGGTCATCTGGTTCTTGGAGAAAGGAGGGGAAAAACATGAGGTAACCATTGTTTTTTTTTTCACTAATATTTTGGTATTTTAGCTGCTTGATAACATTTGTACAACTTGTTTTTCTGTCAGTGCAGTGGTATTATGTGTCTGAATTTCAAGTAATACATACTGGTGCATTTTCATAAATTACAATTTGAAACTTAAACAATTTACATTTAAATTGTACATAAAAAATCATATTTTAAAAGAGAATTTTAATGAAGTAACATCAGCATAATTAAAAGTATGACAATGTACTAACAATACATACACTCAGTTATTAGTTGCGGTTCCAGGAATTGCTGCACTAGTGCGGCAGTGCATGGAGGCGATTAACCAGAGACTCTGCTTAGCTATTAAGAAAGCCCAGGTTATTTTAATAGTGGCCTTCAGTTTGTGTCTGGTGTCTTTCATTATTAACCTGGCAATATATATCAAATCTGTGAACTTGAGGTCAAGTAAGTTTACTGGACAAGGTCACTATGGTCAACAAACCAGGCATTGGTAGTATTTTCATATACTGATGTCTATGGTTCCAGAGTGGCTTAACACAAGGGATTGAACATTTGTAGCCTATTTCCTGGATATATCTGCATGGCATGCAGTGTGTGTTTGCGCTTAAACACACACTGCAGGCAATGGCAGTGGCAGAAGCAGTGACTTCTGCCATAATCCATTTTGTGAATCTCCGTGAAACATATTTAAAGGCTTCACTTTACAGTCGTCTCAAGGATGCAGTGGCTTATTCAAAAATGTTCTTCCAAACATGTTCCTTCCACAAAGAAAAATGGAAGAAAAAAAAAAAGAAAAAAAAAGGTTTCTCTTTGAACCAATTTTTTTTAATAAGTTGAATTTAGGGTGACATTTTGGACGTACTTGTAGTTGTTGATATTGACTTTAGGCATCAGTAAACAGATATATTCATTATGGAACATATTTTTATGAGAAGCTAAACACTACAAACAATTTTATTCTGCTCCACTTTTCTCAACTCCAACACATTATCATTGACATAAATATCCATACAATTAGATTAAAGATCCTACTTTTTGTGATGTGTACTCTATAGGACAACAGAAAGAGTTCACAAAAAACATGAGTCATTGTATTGAGTGAGCTGATTAAGTGCCACCCTTCCTTGACTCTAAATGTAAAATAGATTTTTCAATTATAATTCTTCTTGGGTGAAAAGCTAATCCAGTAGTAGTGCCATGTATTTCTGAATCCCCCTCAGCTGAATAATTACTTTTTTTTTTTCTTTGTACAGGTACGAGGTGATGAACGAGTCATCGTGACGTCTCACGGGCTTCTGTTCTTACACGTGAGGAGCTCTGACGCTGGCATGTACGTGTGTCAGACTGTGGAACATGGATACGTCCACACATTACTGCGGGTCAACCTGCATGTGCTCCGAGAAGAGATTCTTCAGACGGCAATGCACAAGCCTAACAACGGAGAAGGAGCTTCAGCTCAATGCCACTCTATCCTGCTCCCTGCACCTGCCCCCAGCGTCAACCCTCGATCTCTGCAACCACCCTCACTCCCAGCATCCAACTCCAGGCTCTGGTACAAGGAGTTCCTCCAGCTAATTGGTTACGGTGATGCTCAGAAAGTGGAGGAATACTGCGAGAGAGTGTGGTGCTCTGATAAGAAACGCAAAAAGACCAAAAGGAAGTATGTTTCTTTAGGTGGTGAGAAGAAAGGAAAAGGAAGGGGAGAGGAGAACTCCCACAGAGCTCCCAGGCACACTTTTGACACCTGAGGACAACAAAGACTCACTACACTTAAACACACACACACACGCACACTGTGTAAAGTTCATACTCTGTGTTTGCACCATCTAAGAAGTATACGCTGTACGTTCAACAAGAGCTACAAGAGATAGAGTAGCAGATTGCCTTACAATTGTAGCTGCATTTACCACCGAGGTCTTTTATGCTTCATTTAAAAGTCACATCTTGTCTTTTTCTGTGATGTAACCCTGTTATTTACTGTAGACCCCAGAGGAACACACACAGACATCACCATTAGCACAGAAAAGAGACTCTCATGGGAAAAGATGGACAAAATTGTGTAAAAAGTTTCCTCAGATCAGTGAGACACGCCATGTAGGCTGATCAACCAGGACCCTGCAAGACTGCTTCAGCCTTTCTCAACACTTCACTGAGTGGCAGTAATGACATTTTCTGTAAAATATGAGAAAAGAAATTATAATGTCAGACATAATTTTTAGTTGCATGGTAAATTATTTTCTTTATTTTTACACTGAGCTATTTTGATGTAATAATGTCAAAAACTGGAAGACAGATTGTTGTTCTGCTTGTATGGTCATAACACTATGAGTTGATAGGGTGAGACCGTAAGCAGTATGTGTGGTTATAATGTTCACTAGAATACACAGTTTAACAAGATGTTTACATACACAGTATAAGAAAGACACACAAACCTTTTCCATTGTGTACTTGTTGACATTAAATCAGTTTAAACTTTTCCTGTTTTAGTTCAATTGGGATTTCTATTTGCTAAATGTTATAATTTGATAATAATGAGAGGTTATTAAAGATAATTTACATTGCTTTCTTTAAATTCAGAAGTTCACTTAAATATTAGTATTTGGTAATAAAACATTTCATCTGTATGACTTTCATCAAATGTTTTGAGTATTCTTCAGCAAGCCTTTTACTAGTTTGCCAGAATTTACAACTTTTTGTAAGCAGAGCTTACAAAGTACAGGCTTTATCAGATTGTTTAAAGTAATAGTATTATTTGTGTGTGTAAACTTTTGATTTTGAAGACAGCAATAAATAACAAAACAAATCTGGCATTTAGCAAATACAACTAACTTTAGTAATCATAAGAGACCTAAAATGTCAGAAGTTTACTTTGCTTGAATAATAGGCAGTAAGAAAAATTGTTCAGTGTCATATTATACAGTGTTTGTATTTATCTAGTAACAACTGTTGCAATACCACTGTCATGGGTATTTTGAGGCATGTTTCAAATATAACTATGCCCCCCAAGAATACAAATACTATTTATGCACTTGTAAAACCTATTTTAATACATAAAACAATGATCTTACCAGTGGATTTTTTTTATTTATCTACTCTTACCACTGGTACTGCTGAAGGTTTAGTCAAGTGAGTCAGTTGTGCGTATTGTGTTTTGTATTTGGTTTGAGGTTATTTTTGTGTAGATCTGGTTATATCTATGTAATCAAATTGTAATTTTTCCTTCTCTTGTGACGTTTTGTTCCTCCTATATCAAGTCCCCTTTTGATTGACAAACCATCTGATGTTGCAGATGAGAGGCATAGTTATCACAAGTAGTTAAATCATATTTTCCTCTGGGAAGAAAAAAAGAAAGAAAGAAATGTTTCAGCAGACATTCAGGCATCTCATTAGCAAAACAGAAGAGATATGGATATTCATTTGATTCTAAGATGATAGAATCAACCAGATGTTTTGTTTGAAAGCTTGTACTAGTTGTGCTCATTTCTGTACTCAGTAGGATCATGTATGCCTTTTCTCAGTTTGTGCATTATTTATTGATTTCTATCTCGACTGTTTTGACTGCATTTAAGGGGTATTCATAATGTGGTAAGACAACTGTTACATACCTGTCAAAAGCTTATATCAGCATTATATTCCTTAACTATTCCAATGGTAAAACCTCAATATTGTGAAAACTGTGTAGATTTTACCCTTAAAATGCCTGCAATTAAAAACAGGACTACTCTTCTTCCTTGCTGTTACCTGGTTTACAGAAAGAATTAATAAAGGATGTTCTAAGCTCATGCACACATATAAAGAAAGAAAGAATAAAAACAACATGCTTTACATTCTTCCGTGTTCCCATTACAGTATCGACAATTAAGGTTTCTTTGGTAAGTGAACAAACAGAGTTACCACTAGATCTTTTAGTTACTGGCTAATTTGCAGATCCAACAATTCTATGTCACGGATAGAATTGATGTGTGCAAACAGTCTGTAGAGTTTGGATTTGAAAGTTTCTATTTCTAGTTTTGTTAAGGTTCAAAAGTCTCAGTGTTGGATGAGCTGCTTATTCAGAGTTGACTCTGGGCAAGAGTGGACACATTATGTCAAGCTTGTCTCTGCGTTTTCCCTCTTATGGTCTCATCACATTTGTCGGATAACTTAGAGACTTTACAGTCCGATTGCAAAAGAGGAGATAGAATCAGTGTAAATGAACTACATCAGTGTTATAAGGAATTTACATAAACAAAAGACAACATATGAACTGCCACAGCTAGTTGGAATTTTTCTTCCCCCCTTTTTGAGAGCTCTCTAGGACCCTATAACTCATTCATATTCTGTCTTGGTCCACCTGAGTCGGCAGGGTGCTGAAGGCATCTGTGAATGCAATTCATGCTGCTGATTTATTCCACATGGCTACCATAGCAACAGGCTCTGAACCAGTTCAACTAGCTTCCTCTTCAAAGCTCCCTCCTTTCTCTATATCAGATTTTAATACTATGAGCTTGATACAAAGGTCTCTGGAGCCAAATGTCTTTGTAGTCACTGAATATGCAGATTCTAATGTACACAAATGGACTGATTATTCTGGTTAGGCTCGAGATTGCATTTGACTTCTTGGAGGATCTTCTCTTCCTGTACAACTATGCCTGATGGCCAGCTTTTATGACTGATAAAAAGCTACTTTGAATGTGTTACCCACTACATGTTATAGGAAATTTATGGAAAACTGTGTGAAGTTGTGAGCATGATGTGATGAAACACTAATAACCTTTTAACCAACCTACACAGAGATTAAGACATCAAAGGTCATTCCATTACCAGGCTTTATCGTGTTTCAGCGGCTGTGTAAAGATCATTCCTTTTAACTCAGCTCTAAATAAACACCCCTCTCAGATCTGTTTATGTCAGCAGCTTTTGCACCAGAACGGTCTATTATAAGTGAAAATGACACAAAAGGAAGGTGAAATTAGAGGTGGTGGAAGAAGAACAGAAAGAAACGGATCTCTAAAAGCTTGCAGCAGTTCATACTCGACTGCAACATCACTGCATATTTCATTGCAACAAAGTAAGAATAGTGATTTAGTATAGATAATCATCTAACTAACTCATTCTCCTATGATTTTATTTTTTTTCTGGATTGCTTTGCACCTTAATCCGCTCAATAAAACTTAATCAATAGGCTTGTTGCACTTTGTTGTGCTCAGTTAAGCATGGGAATCAGCAAGGGCTAACAAGAGGAGGCTGCAATCCACAACACAACTGTCAGGATTCTGGTGTGATTTTTGAATGAGTCTCACACTCAGAAAGATCACCTGGAGGGCATTTCTGACTCTAAGCAGCCTGCACACCTGTCAGTAATCACCTCATCAAGACTTTGGGGGAGTGTAGGACTCTTTGCTGGATAATTAACCTTACCAGTATTTTCAAGCATTCTAGTGTTTCGAGTTTAGCTTTCCTTCTGATCTTTTTTGAAAAGATTGATCCTTACATACCTTGTATCATTTGATCCTTGTTTGCTGTGCTTCCAATTTCTTCCAAGCAGTTCCAGCGCCCTAAGTCCTTCAAAAGCTGATATCAGTGATCTAGTATTTTCTCCTAAGATTAAGAATTTCAACACCTATTTTTTTTTTGTTTGCTTTTGTAAAAATGTCCATGTCATACTGAATAAGCTACCTATTTTTTACATTTTATGTGAGGCTGTTCTGAGGTAGCATCTCTTCCTTAACCCACTGTGGAGGAGCACTTGACTCATTTCAAGATCCCCCCATATTAACAATCTTTTCCATTGTGATCAAAAGTTGGGACAAGCCAGACATCCAACTCATACGACAGAAAGAATAGCACTCTCGTCCATCCTTGGAGTGACCTAAAACTAACTGAACAGCTACCTTCCTTAAACTCGGCCATCATCCAAGGCTGGATATGGGGGCTTTGACCACACATCCAGGGAAATCTGCTGAGACTGGACCTTAATCCTATCTGGTTTTTTGACAACAGTCGTAAAGTGGCACTGCGATTTTATGTACACATTGTTTGAATAGGTCCTCACATTCAGACAAATGGAAGAGTTGATTGTCATAACTTAGGAGAAGTATGGGAAAAAACAAGGAGAAGGCAAATTGTGGTTTCTAATGCTGACCATATTCAGGGGGTCAGCATTAGAACCTTCTTGAAGGTGCTACAGAGATTATGGTACATTTGGATGGCATTGATACAAGACAGAGTATGTTTGGGTTTTCTGAAACAACATGAACATCAAAACACAGCAGACAAGCAGCTGTGTGTCAACATGTGCAGTGAGCTATCTTGCTGACACAGCTGTCTCGGAGGTACAATATTTTCCCATGGCACTCTCCATGTTAGATAATCAGCAGCAGGGGAGGTGACAGTGACCCCCTATGTATATGTCTGTTTAATCAGCTGTTGTCCATAATAAATGTTTCTTCTTTTTTCTTAATAACTGAAACACTACTCCTTTATGAGAGAGTGAAAAACCCCCCGTCTTATTCATGCTCAATAATTCACTAAAATGTACGTATATTTGCTTCTTTGCCATTCCTAAGAGAACCTGTGCATGTATAAAAGATGCCTACCCCTCATCCTCTGAGGTTTTCCACAGCTCTTATGCCTCACAAGGCATAAAAGGCTTTAGAGAGAGGACATGGGCGGAAGTGAGATAGATGGGAGGTGTAGATCATCTGGCTTTTTCCTACCACTGAGAGCCGAGGGAAAACAGGAAACCAAGAATAAGCCAGTGAGAAGGAAAAAGTGTGAAGTGCATGAAGCAGTGAAGAAAGAGGAGAGGAACAGGGCTGTGAGAAAAGAGGAACATGCTCGCAGGAAGGTGTCTAATGAGGAGCTTTGTGTCTTATCACCTTGGGGTTTTGCTTAGCCTTTCTAGGGACTTGTAAATTTAGAATTACATTTCGGCCTATCTAAAGTATGTGATCTCAAAATCTGTCAAAGGAAAGAATGTGTCTTGAAATACATGAAATGGAATAAATAATAAAGACTGCTTAACAACTTTCGTTTTTGCATGATTTAATTTTTAGAACATGTTTTTAAAACAAACATGCCATAGAACAAAAAAATAGAACAAATGTGTCTATTTGCACACACTAAAGCATTTTATGATCAGTGACAGTGATACTTGGGTCATTAATCTGTACGCATGAGTGTGACAAGGTAGATGAAGCATCATTAACTTGGATGTAATCACTAGTGTGTTTGCAGGGGTTGTCCATTGCTCTAATCCATCCCTTTATCCCTTTTGGTTGTTACATCATACTAACCCTTGCACTCTCTCAGCCCTGACAGCTGGCCAGCATTGTTTAGCAACCAAGACCACATGTTTAAAAAAACACTAACTCTATAATGCAGTAAAAAACCGGGAGTCTAGAAATATACCAGTGGTATACTAATATAATTTGCAAGGATCACATAATTAAAAAGCAGGACTGTATGTTCTGGGTTTTTTTCATACCCATACATATTTATATCACTTCGACATTTTTATCAATATGTCTACATAAACCTTTAATATTTTATTTAACTTTTATATAATAGATCAACAAAATGAGCCATCTACTGCCTGTTTGTATTTGGACCCATTTACTCTGATACTCCAACATAACAAAATCCAATGCAACCAACTGCCTTCAAAAATCATTTAATTAATAGGGATAAAAATCATAGGTTAAAAGTTACAAAATTATATCCTAAGCTGTAAACATTGTATGGAGCACTGTCTATCATCTGAAAAATTTAAGACTATAGCACAACAGCAAACATATCAAGATATTGCCATGCACCTAAACTGACAGTCTGGGC
Source organism: Poecilia reticulata (assembly GCF_904066995.2). Taxonomy (NCBI): domain Eukaryota; kingdom Metazoa; phylum Chordata; class Actinopteri; order Cyprinodontiformes; family Poeciliidae; genus Poecilia; species Poecilia reticulata. The sequence continues at coordinate 20,687,530 of NC_088835.1, read as the reverse complement.
AAGGAGAACAAGGAGAACAGACTGAAGTCTGCAGAGGCTGCAAAAATCAAAGTCAAATCAAACTCCAAGCAACAAGGAAACTAGACTGAGTCAAGCTGACAGAGCATTTTTTCTTACAGTGTACCTACAGTTCTTACAACATCCTGATTTTCTATCATATAAAATCCCAATAAAATCCTTTGGAGTTTATGGTTGTAATATGACAAAAAAAAGCAAAATTCAAATAGTATCAATAATTTTGCAAGTAAGTGCATAAGCTTTTTAAAACGTGTTGAAGCGTAACAACAAAAAATTCTTGCTATACAAACCAGGAGACCCCAAACAATGTGCACAAACATACTTAAGTTTATTACATCAAAACAGCATTTTATCTGAAAATGCAATGGAATTTTTTTGAAATTTTTTGTCAGCAAGTGGGGAAGGAAATAGCGTAATGAACAAAACAAATATGGTTATTAGCTACATACAAGAATGTCCTTTGGAAAGACTTGGTTTAAAAATCAAGGACACAAAAACCCCAAACAGATCATAGACTGAGAATCTATTAATTAACCGTTTGAGCATTAACCTCTTACAAAAGAGAATGCTAAGATTTAGGAAATTAAACATTACTGAAGACAAAACACAGCGAATTTCCAACTGCAACACAGAGATAATAAATGAAGAAAAGAAGAGAGAGCTAAAGAATTTCCCCAATATGGAATTAGGCATGTGACTGAAAACCGAGAGATACTGCTAAAGGTTGCACAGTGCCAACACATGTTGAAACTGAAGACGGAATTATGCGAAGAGAAAGCAAGGATTTAAATGAGTGATCTCATTAAAAGTCCTAAGCAGATTGCTCACCCTTTGTGGCATTTGTAAAAAGATTGGAAATGTCTTCTAGGTTTAACACAGCATAAATGAATAAAGTATATGTGTCTCAAATATATGTAACTCACTGTATCATTATATTATTGCCAGTCATCAGTGTCATTACAAATTCACTCTAACTAGTGAACATGTATCAGTGGCTCGCAAACACATTGCTTACTAATGTTTCCATATTTGCAAATAGAACGTGTGTATTTGGTTATTTATTTAGTTATTTTTTTCTGCTGTTGTGTCTCGACAACGTCAGCTTCATTTGCTGCACTTGACTTAAATCACAAAAGACATTACTGAATCCCTTTGTAATAATACCATCATGAATCTAGTTTGGCAAAAAACAAAACATTGGCCACATGAAAGGGTGTGCTCTATTACATCCAGATGTTGTAGCCAGTACACAGAGCAAGAGATTGTCTAACTGCCAAAAGAAGGTAATGCAGCTCAAGTAATAATAATAAAAAAAACACATTACACTGACTAAGACTTAGAAATCTGCCAGAGAGACTTATACTTATAATGTTTTTACAGCAGACATAAAAAGTGTTATTGCACAATTGTTGCTTAGCCAGTTTTACTTAGAATACGCACAAACAGAAGTCAGGAGCTGCATAAACTTGACAAATGAATCACAAAATAGACTGTTCCACAATTTTACAAGACCTATTTGTTCTCGCTGAATATATCAGTGAGAAATAACACAGTGATGTGTGTGTGCATTACAGCAGCAGCCAGCTAGGTCCTTGTGCTTGTTGGTGAATATTTGATGAGAGAATGGATCCTCTCCTAGAGCAGGTTGAGTACAGTGTGCATACTCAATTGCACACATGATCACTCCCAGGTACGGACATGCAGCACTGTGCACATAAGCAGACCAGACAGTTTCCTTTGCTGTTGAACTGAGACACCAGGAAGATGCCAGTGAAGGTGATATTGGAGTATACAACATTACTCCCTGATGAAAAGCACACCAGAAAGAGATGCTTGTCATTATTCTGTGAGCCCCATCTTGGAAATCGCAAACTCACGCACACATGCATGAGAGTTTATATCCCTATAGAGGTCATTTTTACTATTTTAAGAGCAGCTTTCCAGAGGCGTAACAAGAGAGTCAAAGACAAAGTTGTTCTAAAATAAATTGGTTTTGTTACACATTTTCTTTGTTTAGGAAACAGACACATTTCTCAGTCTGCTTCCTATTTCCAAAAATTAGAAGATATATTTCATGAGATGCTTAAAAAAACATGTTTAAAGGCTTTAATAAATGTTTCTCCTTTTTTAGCAGTCAAAACAATCTGACGAAGTTCATATGATTGCTAACTCATACATTTTTATGAAAAGCATTTAAGTCAACCTTAATTGCATCCAAAACTATTTGTAGAAGCATCTCAGGCTACAATTTGTTCAATACCAAAAGTGCTAAAAATAACAATTCAACAACTAATTGGTTAATTAATGCATTTTCCAAAAGTTGAACCTGTGCAACTAGAAAGACTTGCACCTGCATGTATTCTGACCATAAGTTATATCTGACACTGTAAACCCCTGCGGCTTTTGAGAGTGCAAGACCCAGTCTTCTTTTACACCTCTTCAATTATATACACCCTGCTGTCTAGACATTATCACTGCACCACAAACATTCCTATGTCAAATTAGCATGCATTATAACTCTAGGTAAACCAATGAAAACATTTGGGATGTTTCAGTTTTCCTACTTATGTGTGGTTGAAATTTGCACTTGTTTTTATGTTGCTTTGGGAATACCAATTCTGCAAATAAGTAAGTTGTCACAGTACACTTCCCTTTTATCGGAAGATACAAAATAAATGAAGGACCAAGAGAGATAGTAGAAATTAAGTTCAGCCCAAGCATTTGTCAATAATAAAGGTTTCTATCAGTATTAAACGGGATACATTTTTGTTCTTTTAACATACAGGAGGCATAAATGAATCGGTTTTTCTTGCATGTGTGATTATAGCTGCTCTTCAGTTACTTCCCTCAATTGTTCTAAAATTGAATTAAGTGTCATCGCTCCTAGTCAGACTAGATGTGTTTATGTATTACACCATCTCATTTTCATTCCCTCTCATCCTTTTTTTCCCTCATTGCCACGGTCTCTGATCTGCTGTGATATCCTGTTCACTGATTTGAAGGATTTGTGGGCATGAACGCTGTTATCCTCTGACTTTTTCTATGGCAAGTGGTGGGGGAGGGACCAGTGGGGAGAAAAAACGAGATAGAAACTGAAAGAGGAGCTGATAACGCTCTTGATGATGCTGTTTCTTTAAGAGTATTTTTAGCATGGGAGATAGCAGCGGTCACTCATCAGCCAAAAAGGACTGGGTGGCTTCAGAGACTTGTGCAGTGCTCCAGAATGATGCTCAGTGAGGAAGAGACACCACGTTCTCCTGAAAATGTTGTACAGTTCACTTTCAGTTATCCATGAAGAAACCTTGCAAACAGATTCCTAAAAGGTAGACTGGAAAAACTTAAATGTATTTCTACTTTGAATTTTTCTGTAAATAATTAGACTTCACAAAAAAAACAAAAAAAAGCAAACCTTAAATAGTTAATCCTTTTGGGATTATGTACATATAGAATGTAAAGTGCTTAGACTGGTCAAAATGATTGGAAAAGCACTATGTAAGTTCAGTCCATTTAAACTTCCACCTCAATTGCAACTCTTCTGCAGCTTCCAGCAGGAATTCTTTCACTACTCCATCTATGCTTTGGTTCCACCTAGAGTATTGTTAGTACATAGTTTCCCTTCTTGCGGTACATATGTAAAATTAATGACACCGACAAAGCATGAGTGATCAGGTTACTGTATAGATTACCTGGTAGCCCTGCAAAAACTGAAGCACTAAAACCTAGAGGGGACAGTGAAACATCTCCATGCAGGCTGTGTCCCAAAATCGTTCTGGCTCTTCTCCCGAGAAAAGCATGCCAGGGAAAAACTGCTTTGCCTTCCTCAAGGGTCAACGTCAGAGGTGTGTGTGTGTGTGTGCTTTTAATGCTTTTGTGAGTAATTTGTTGTTGTTGTTAAATTCAATCTTATCCAACAGTTGAAGCCTTTTTATCTCTGCTGATTCCCCAGCATGTCTGTGTAATTAAAATGAGAGTGAGATCAGGCGTGCAAGTTTCATACGGAGTCCAGCTTTGCAAAGAGTATTAAAATGTTTCATAGTACATCCTTTCATGATATACAATTGAATGAACCTGATAGGTATATTGTCATCCTATTATGTAGAAATGTGAGTTTTGGTCCCTCCATTAACTAGGTTTAGATGAACATCCAACATTAATGTAAATGTGATTTACAAACAGAGTTCTTGCAGAAGCATAAGGTAGATTTCATGTCTGAACTGTGGGAAAAAAAAAAGTTTAGTTCTACATGAACCAAAAGACTTTGGGGTTAACTCCACCTCAGACTTCCCCACTGTGTGAATGCGTTTGCATGGCTCCATCACCTTTCTGCCCTCTGTCACTCTCTATGAGTGTCAAGCTTCAATCACTTATCTGGTAAGGTAAGTGATTGAGCCATGTAGTTCTCTACCACGCAGAGAACATTCTTATACAGTTGGGATTAACACCTTAGGCAGCTATAAACAAAATGTAAATTCAGAGTTGGTGCAGCTTATTTATATAGTTCCAGTTTACAACCCCAATTCCAGTGAAGTTGGGACATTGTGTAAAGCATAAATAAAACACAACACGATGATCTGCAAATCTTTTTCAACCTGTATTTAATGGAATTCACTACAGACAATATATATAGTGCTTAAATGGATAAACGTTAATGTTTTATTTTCCAAATATTAACTTAGTTGGATTTTGATGCCTGCAACACATGGCAAAAATTTTGGAAAGACCCATATTTACCACTGTGTTACATGACATGTCATATTAACAACACTTAGAAAGCATTTGAGAACTGAGGACAATAATTGCTGAAGATTTTTATTGGAATTACTTTCCGTTATTGCTTGATGTACAACTTCAGATGCTCAACAGTCCAGGGTTACCCTTGTTGTATTTTGCACTTCATAATGCTCCACACATTTTCAATGGAAAACAGGTCTGGACAACGGGCAGGTCAGTCTAATACCTGTACACTTTTACCACAAAGCCACACTGTTGCAACAATGTCAGCATTAATAATCCCTTCATAGGTCTGTGAGTTACCTGCCATGAGCACTAACACATACCCATACCATCACAGATTTTGGCTTTTGAACCTTGCGTTCATAAAAATCCAGAGTCCTTTTCATCTTTGATACAGAGGACACGACGTCCATGATTTCCAAAAATAAATTGAAATGTGGACTCAACAGACCACAGGACATTTTTGCCCTTTACATCAGTGCATTTCAGATGAGATCAGGTCCACAAAAACTGATGATATTTGTGGGTGCTGCTGATATACAGTATGGCTTTTGCTTTGTAGAGTTTTTACTTCATTGTCAATGTAGTGATGAACTGTGTTCACCGACGATGGTTTTCTGAAGTGCTCCCGAGCACAAGTGGTAATATCCACTAAGGAATGATGTTGGTTTTAATAATGAGGGATCGGAGGTCCCTCATTATTACTTACTTGCGCTTCCAAATATTTCTTCAGATTCCTTGCAATTGTTCCTTGACAAACAATCCTAAACTGTTGGACTATTTGCTCACACGGCTATTCACAAAGTGGTGAACTTCACTTGTCCATGCTAGTGAGCGTCCTGAGTCTTTTCAGCGAGACTTCCTTTATATCCAGTCATGACACTTATCTGCTTTCAATAAACCTGTTCACCTGCAGAATGTTCTAAACAAGTGCTTTTGAACATTCCTCAGCTTTCCTAGTCTTTGGTTGACCCTGTTTCAACTTTTTTGCAACCTGTTGCAGGCATCAAATTCCAAATGAGTGAATATTTGCAAAATCACAATCAGGTTTTCCTTTTGGACATAAAACATCTAGTCTTTGTAGTGTATTCAATTGAATACAGGTTGAAATGGATTTGCAAATTGTTGCATTCTGTTCTTCATTTAAAACACAACATCCTAACCATTGGAATTTGGGTTCTACAACACATACCATTCTAAGCAACATTCTACTACAATCCAATATTTTAGTCAGATTCAGATTACATTACATCAAATCCAGTTCAGCTTGATTTGATGTAATCAAATGTAATATTCAGACGATCATTTACTGCCACTTGGTTAAAAAAAATAGCGAAGCAAAGCAGATGACTTACAGTAATTCTTCATGCTATAAGGATGTGGAGACAAGAAAATAAAAGTGTCAATTAAACTGGATAAAAGCAGTCTGAGTGTGAGGAAAAATCTGCTGCAATTGACTCAAGGTTGAGTGGGCAAAAAGAAACATGAAATAAAACATAGAATTAAAGATACGAATACTTTTAATAGAGAAAGAGGGAAATTAAGTATACAGATAGAAGCCATAGTTTTTATTATTGGCTCTGTTAACAAGATGAAGAATCACTGAGCCAGAAATGCTTTCAATATAAAAAAGAACAAATAGGGTGCATAGTTAGTTATTGGCATAGTAGCTGTGATATTGGCTATGTCCATAAATGACACACAGTCAAAAACTAGCATTTGATCAAGTGTACTTTATAGCTAATCATCTTTAAGTTAATAGCAGCAATAATTATAAATAATACAGACATCAGCAATAATAAAGAGAGCAGAATAAGCGAAAATGGTCAGCAAAACCTGCAGCTTGCTAGATATACAGCAGCACAATAGCGAAGAGAATATTATCCAAGCCTCTCTGACTATAAATTTGATAAAAAAGCCATTTTTTAAACCGAGACCTGAAAGTGGAGAGGGTATCTTTCTCACAGACAAAACATGGGAAGCTTTATCAAAGGGAAAGGGGCTTGATATCTAAAACTCAGCATCACATTCAACGTTTGCAAAACTTCAAGAGCTACAAGTAAACCTGTAACATCAGAGCTAAAATTACAGTTGGGAGTATATAAGACAATAGATTTCTTTACAAAATAATCTATTTTTGTAAGAAGAAGAATTTAAATTGTATTTTGCCTTTAACTTGGAACACATGAAGAAAAGCCATAATACAACTTTTGTGTTATATTTCAGGCTTATTTTTATGTTGCCCGTACGTCAATGTAAATGAAAAAACTATTTTTCAGTTCTGGACGTTTCTGCTCTCTCTAAACATATCAGTTTCTTAAAGTAATTGATATCTGAAAGCTTTTTACCAAGATTTTGTTAAATGATATTCTTTTTCTGCTTTACATACATATTGTAAAGTGAGTTAAAATTTATGTTTTGGTCCACTCATGCACAAATAGCTAAAGTAAAATGTGCATCAACAGTATTAGTAAAGATATTTGCTATCAAACAGCATGCGCAATCAGAAGGAAGATTACAGACGGAAAATATTATATTTATTTGAAAAGAACCTGGTGACCTGTTTTGTGCTGTAAAATTCTAGCCAATAAATTGCTGACTGAAACAATTTCTCATTCGAAAGCTTATGAATGAGCTTATGAACAACATATTTCTTGACAAGTTTGTCTAAGCATTATATTTCACCAGAACTTGGCTCAGTCGTGACAAGAAAATCATGAGAAATAAAAAGAGTATTATTTCTTGTTATATTAAATAAAAACTATTTTTGCTGAATGAAGTAGTCAGAAATAACATAAAATTAGTTGTTTGGTAGATTTACAGACCATGTTTGAGCCCATAGAAAATATGCTTAGATGGAGAATGAACTGATGAATGTTTCCTGTTTGTGTGTGTGAATGTGCATGTGTTGCAGTAAAGCCAAATCTGGTACTTTCCAAAGAGAGACCGTAGCGTTTCTGCTGCTCACGCATCACTGATGACGTAACTCTTCCACACACCCACACAACACTTGCTCTGTATTATACCCACACACATCTCTCACTCATGCTTTTCACAGACTGGCATGGTATTCAGCTCTCTGTTCCACGCTGTGTTAACAATGGTGAATATACTGAATAACACTGAATTGTCTTCTGTTATTACAGTCCTGTTGATTCTTTGGATTGATTTTTTGTTGCTTAAACATGGTCAGTTTTATCACGGACATTTAGTACTCCTTTTAACCTTATTGTGAAAATTATTAACAAAGACATTGATTACAACCCAAAAAGGATAAACACTGCATGGCATGGTCCTTGAAATAATGCTGCGGACATTCATTGCAACAATCTAACACAGTATAGAAACTCGTATTATATTTTTGAAATTGCTGTAGAACATAGAACTTTTTTTAAAAGCTCTTGTTAGCTCTAGTGGTCTAATGAACAGTTGTCTGACAGCAAAGCAGGTTGTGAGAAAGGAGGAAGACATGCAGTAAAGGTCAATATGCAGGAACTCGAACGCTGCGTCGAGTTCCTGCAAAGGCAGGAAGGGTTACAGTGGCAAAGGCACTGTAACCCTTTGCCATGACCACTTCCAAAATTACTGTCGTACATGATAAAATTACAACTAATCTCACCTCATCACCTGTGTAAGATTACGTCTTGCAGGAGACGCACACACAGCTTCATCACAACAGTGGAGGAACAACAAAGAAGTTACATGCACTGAAGCTTTCTTCTTGTGGGTGTTTATACATGATTAGGTAATGCAGTAAAAAACTACTTACAATTTGGTTCTACACAAAAAAACTTAAGTAGGAATTAAATTCTTTACAAATGCAAATTTTTTGCTTGGAAACTGGAAGAGACATGAATTCATACTAGTTTTTGGTATTCATATGATATAAATGGAAGAAACTATTGATTGCTGTAAAATGACGTGAATCAAAGGATAAACAGAGATCATGTGGAGTTGCAAGCTTCTATGGGTTATGTGTCTTATTGATGGACTGAAACAGAAAGACAATCTGTTCTTGCACCTGAAACACTACTTGTTTCATACCATGAATTGCCAAGTGTTTTGAGTGTATTACAAAAATCTTGGCCAGTTCATCTGTTAGGAATTTGCAATCAGTTTTGCACAGATGTTTTCCTCTAATAGGACAAATGTATACAAAGGAAAACACGTGGTCTGCAATCAGCACATAATTAAAATGTATATGCACATTTAAAAAAAAGTAATATCAAAGGACAAACAAAGATGATATACTGAATACTAGATTATGGTAGGTGGTCTGCAATCAGTGCATAATTATAAAGTACATGCACATTTAAATAAATTGGAAAACCTTGAAAAAGTTCCATATTTTCCTAATTTCAGAAAGTGAAATTGAAATATTAGATTCATTAAAAAGAGAAACATATTTCAAGTCCTTTCTTCTTATAATTTTGCAGTAAGAGCTGATAAAACCAACAATTCGGTTTCTGAGAAAATTTGAATATTATTATGATCAATAAAAGAATATATTTTAAACAGAAATATCAGTCTTCTGAAAACGGTTTATTTATATACTCAATACTATTCTGAAATTAAAACTAAAAGACATGATACACTGTTTTCCAGAGTAGATGTCAAAGCCATGCTTTGTAGGGATCTTGTACTCACTCAGTGAGCTAGTACCATACAATCCACATATAGTCTAGACAAGAATGGTCAAATGAGAACTTCTTGATCTATATGTATAAACCTCCTGATTAAAACAGGACCAAATCTACCCTTTAATAAGCCACAAAAAAACGGGTTTGAAAATGACGTTAATGTTTCTGACGTTGCTCTCGTGGCTCGACATTATCCCTCAAAGACTCACGAACACCATGATGTTTTAAAATGTGTCCACATCCACAAAAAAGAAGTAAATAAATCTGAACCACATCACCTTCAGCTGTTCACTATTGATCAAACGTGACTCTGCGGGAATAAATCGCCTGTCCCTTTTAATTCTGATTTCCGTGCGTGATATATATTGTGATCACCTGTCAGATGCGGCGCCTGCGCAGTAGAGCGGGAGGCGGAGTGGGGCTCTGTTTGCTCTCAATCTGCTGCTGCCCTGTGCCCTCCATCCCTCTTGCTTAGACGGGCTGACACTGAGCGGGAGTTATCCGACGAGGACTGAGGAGGATGGCGAAGCAGATCCGCTACCGATGAAGGTACGCCTTCACTGGGCCACGCTCAGAACGGCACCGCGTTTTAGTGTTTGACATTGTGACCGTGGAGGGTGAAGGATGCTGGGCTGCAGGATGGGAGGGAATGAGAGGGTGATGGTGGACGGGGTAGGGAAAGAGGGGGGACACGGCGCGGATGCCAGATGGTGTGTTGTGAAATTAAAACGATGACAAGGGATTCGCTTGGTTGTTTTAAACTGGCTTAAAATGTCCCCACATAGTAGGACCGTTTAGATTATTTGTCGATTTGAACAGGTGTCTGGTCGTTGACATAAATAAACATTACGTGGTAACGTGTTTTTCTCACTCTTGGACCTGTCGTGGATGTATTCTCGTTCAGAAAGATCTTGTGTCAGTCATGCTGTGTTCTCCACACAGAGCATCTGCTGTGATAACATCAAATCCGACTATAGGTGCTTGTGGGCAGAGCAAAGCAGTCATAACGTTATGCTAAAAGCAGATATAATCACTCACTTAGAGAGGTTGTTTCCACGCACAAATCCGCGCCCCCTTAAAGCTTTGCAGTTTTAGTGAAGTGGGTGGGTGTTTAAAAAGAAGAATTTACTAAGATGCATGATTTGGTGGCTCCCTACCCGGATGTGCCTGCAGTTTCTTCAGAGAGAGAGAGAGAGAGAGAGAGAGAGAGAGAGAGAGAGAGATTTACCCGTATTTACCCGTGTCGTGTCGTTGCTATAAAACATATCCTGCAAAAGATTTCTCTCTCTTGGACAAACATCACTGGGGTGATGCGATTCTTTCATTGTGGAAGGGGATTAACAGCCCAATCTGAATACGTTGCTGGCTGCAGCAGCAGAGCCAGTTGTAGCGGGTTGAGGATCTCCTTCGTCGCTGCACGTTGGACTGCTTTATTACATTGCAGGAAAGAGATCACGCGTGATCATCGGAGCGGCTCGAACACTGTCCGTGGTGCTGAAAGCAGCAGAAGATAGAGTGAATCGAGAAGATGAAAGTGGACATTTATTAGGAATGGTTTAATTTGAACATACATTTTCTTTTTTTTTCTTTTGTCTGTTTATGAAGAATTCCTATTTGAAGCATTGAAAGCACATTTTGTTCATTTGATATAATTGTATTTATATGAAAAAGGAACATATTTATTTAGATAAAATGTTATTTTCCAAGGCGTCAAACACATTATGACCATTGACACGCGACGTTAACAACACTGATTTTCTCATCACTATGGCACCTGTTAGTAGGTGGAGTACAGCCAGTCAGTAAAAACAATCTAGTAGCAGGAAAATTGGCTTATCTTTAAAAATATTAAACCAACTTCACAAGAACCCAATTGTGATGATAAAATGACTGGGGTAAAGCATCTTCAAAACTGCATCTCTATTGGGATTTTCCTTGTCTGCAGGGGTCGGTACTTATTAAAAATCAGCTCACTGACGCATATGGGAAATGCAGGCTGGTCCATGTGGTCTGATCTAGTAGATATTGCTAAGGGAGTGAAGTATGCTGATAGAAAGGTGATAAATTTAAGTACCTGTAGGGCATTTGGGTAAACCAGGCCTGGCAGATATGTTAAAATTGTCTTAAAGAGCAGTCATAATGTTTTGTCTGAATGATGTATTATGTAGCGCAGTTTATTGTGATTGATTGCCGAAGAAAACAAAAATCTGCAATATTTAAGTAATTTGTTTATTATATGTTCCATTCACATATAGTTTGTCTATATGTCCCAACCTTCCAGATCACTCAGGTCTTACGGTCCTGACATTCTCTGTGTCCCCAGAGCCAGAATCAAACATGGGCAAGCAGCATTCTGCTTTCGTGCACCACCAATCTGGAACAAATTTACAGAAAACTGCAAAACAGCTTAAACACAAAGTTCCTTTAAATCAGGGCTAAAAATCCACCTGTTGAGCGTTGCTATCAACCCATAATCACTGGAGCATTGATCAGCATATTTGATATCTATTGACAATTTTAACATTGATACTTGACAAAACGCAAAGTTTGTCATTGGTTCTTCAATTGGTGACTGTTTTATGTTTTTATGGGCTTTTACTTTTGTATTTTTTTGATGCAAAGCACTTTGAACTGTCTTGTTGCTGAAATGCACTGTACAAAAATAGATTGATTGTCATATTGAATTTAAATGATTAACCTCTTTTTGTTTTGTAGATAGCAGCAAATTTGCTCAAAAAGAATCAGATGTGTGTGCGGTTCAAAAGTCCTTAAGCTCTTCGTAATCTCTTCCCCCATCTTGCTCGTTGTTATTTCACACTTCATTTCTCCTTTTCTGTTGTGCATTTAGGAAGTCGGATCTAGACGCTGAGCCAGAGGAGAGCCCTGGCAGCAGCAGCAGCAGCAGTAGCAGCAACAGCAGAAGGGCTGTAGATGCTCTCTCCTCAGGTGCGGCTCCAGCCCAGGCTTCTGCTGGAGAGCCGGGTGAAAGAGGGGACAGCTCCTGCTCTGACTCTGACAACCTTATAGACTCTAGTTCCAGTGAGGAGGAGGAGGACAAAGTAGAAGAAGCAGACCCAGCCATGTTCTCCTCCAAATTTCTCAGTGGGGCGAATCCCCTGAATGCTATGTCTTCTGCTGTGAATAAGTTTGGCTTGTTCGGAGATGATGGGGAAGGGGATAAAAAGTCACCTCCTCAACAGGGGAGGAAAGCGTCAGGAGAACCACAACCCGGACCTGGCCCTGGAAAGAACACGCAACAAGAACAGGCACCCCAAAAATCCAACCAGGGTCCCCTTATGCAAAAATCCCAGCCTCTCCCTAAACAGGGATCACCACAGCAACGTGGCAATGGACAGACAGCTCCACCAACAAACAAACCTGCAGGAGAACAAACTAAAGATCCACCCCAGCAGAGTTCACCAAAGCCTGGAGTTCAACATCAGGTTCCAGCAAAGGATGGAGCACAACCGGTATCTTCAAAACAGGTTCCACCCAAGTTGAAAGAACAACAGGACCCTGCTAAGGGTAGTGTACAAAATCAAGAACTTTTAAAGGCTGGGGTACAGGGTCCCACAAAGACTGGGCCAGAGATTGTAAGCCAACAACAGCAGTCATCACCAAAAACTAGACAACAACAGCACTCACCTAAGGTAGGACAACAGCAGAAAGGGGGCAAAAATCAGATATCCGATAAACACCAAGACATTAAGTGCCCAGGCACACCTGAAATGACACCTGTTGGATCTCCGTCATTGGGAGCAACAAAAGCCAAACCTCAGTCAAAAGCAGTTTCTAAACCTCTTTGCCCAGTGTGCAACACAACAGAACTTAATATCCATACCAAGGAATCACCTAACTACAAAACCTGCACACAGTGTAAAACTGAGGTGTGCAGCTTATGTGGCTTCAGTCCTCCAGACACTGATGTAAGTAGTGGCTTCATTATGCACACGTATATATTTATATGAATGCATATTTGCATTAATAGTAATTGCTAAAAGATCTTATCTAACTGTAGAATTGTATTTTTATAATTTTTTTTACTTTCATGTACTAATTTAGCTGTATCTTTGTGTTTTTAACTATTATGTAGGGGCATGAGTGGCTTTGCCTAAACTGCCAAATACAAAGAGCTCAAGGAACTTCAGAGCCACCAGGACCTCCTAAAAAAAGGCTGTCTGCTCCTCAAAACCAGAAAGCACCACCTGGTGAACCTACAAGAAAGGACATTTCAGCACCAGGTTCATCACCGAAACTACAGTCTAAACCAACAAAAGTGCCAGCCAGCGATGAACCTCCAAAAGGACCAGAAAATCCGAAACAAGGTGCCAGTTTAGGTCAAGCTCAGAGAATGACACCAGAAACTCAGCGAGCATCAGGATCGCCAAAAATGCATCGGAGTGGTCAACCTGGCCAAACGCAAGGCAGGGTCTCTCCAGCTCCACAGCAGGCATCTGGAGGTTTATTTGGCTTTAGTAGTGGTGCTAAAAGTGAATCTGCAAAACCAGATGAGTCCGTAACTGGGAAGATGTTTGGTTTTGGTTCCTCTCTTTTTAGTTCTGCATCTACCTTAATTGGCTCAGCTGTTCAGGATGAACCCAAAATCACACCACCAGTTTCTCCCAAAATGCAGCTCACAAAGGACAGTAAGGCAGCTTCTGGCCAAAAGTTAGAACTAGAAAAAAAGCAGCAGCAACCTCAGTCAGCAGCGCAGAAAGCAGGAAAATCCTCTGCGGAGGGTCCAAAGGCAGCAACAGCCTCCCTCAATCCTATCGACAAGGGCCAATCCATTTGTCCGATTTGTAAGATGGTGCTTAATGTTGGCTCAAAGGATCCTCCCAACTTCAACAGCTGCACAGAATGCAAAAGCACTGTCTGCAATCAGTGTGGATTCAACCCCATGCCAAATGTAAAAAAGGTAAGACTTGTAATATTCATTGAATAAATCTGGAAAGGAAAATACTCAATAGTATAACAAATAATTAACATTTTCACGTAGGCTCTTTTCTAAACAACTTCATCGCTTCGTGAGCAAAGTTATTTCTTTCTGAGATAAAGCAGTTTTTCAATCAAGAAGTATCGCTTATTCTTATACAGCCCTGTGTCTTGTAGAAGATATTTTGTCTGCGCTGCATTTGTTTTTGGAGAGAGACTAAAGATAATACATAGATATATACAGAATTCAGAGAATATTTGACCATAATTTAAAACAATAGGTGATTGTCCTTGCCAATAAACAATGTTGACTGCAAATCAGCTTACATTTCCATGTCAAACCACACTCACTGCATATACACAAACACAGACAGATTTTTGGGAATATAGAATGAATAAACAGAATGACAACTTTGTTGCCACCTGAAGCACATAGAACCTGACACTGGACTCTGTAACTCAATGCACGGTAACTATCTAGCTTACCAAGGACAATCCAGGGCTACATGATCTTATTGTTTAAGAGCATGGATAAAGTAGTACTTGAAAAGAACTGAAATAAAAAATGATACGAGAAAGAAATGCAAGCCTTGAGCAATATGCACACTTATCAACATTTTTAGTACCAGTTGTAAAGGTTTGTAAGGGGATTTGTTGTTTTTATTTATTACTTTAAAATAAATAATTATTTTGTAATGTAGCAAAACCTCACACAAAAATATTTTGTAAAATGCAAACATTGGTTTCAGTGCATTTATTTGTGGTTGGGACACATAGAGAGGGGGAAATTTAAATTTTGTTCTTTGCACTTCTCTGCTCGTCTTTAAAAGTCCTGGACCTTCTAGGTTATTTTTGCTTCACCCCACCCAATAGGTTTTCAGTAGTTTAGTTTTACAGGTTGTGATTGCCATTAAAGAAGGTAGATTTTGTTTCTACTGAAGCATTGCTGTATTAATTTGGAAAGACTAGAATTTTTTTTTTTTTTCTATTACAGATCACCAGACTTTTATTTAAAATCACACGGCATTACAAAAAGGTCATGATTCCAATACATGTAACAAGGTTCCCAATGTATTTGCTAAGGTTTTACACATCCGTACCACAGGTCTCAACCATCATAAATCATATCATGTTGAACAAGAGTCCAAACTGATGAAGTTTCACTTTATGAAACAAATTGATTATTGTGTTATTTTTAACTAGTTTCAATCCACTTTTACAATAAAGTATTTTTTTCTGAAATTAAATACATTTCAAAAGGTAACTTCTACCACATAGTTTATTTCTTAATTATCTTTGTATGAGGAAGTGATCATAAACTCAGTTTTATCATTGTTTATGTCATCACAGTCATTTCATTCAATAATATTTGGGATTTCTGTGTGGCTGGAAATTTGTTTAAAATGTAACAGCCTAAACTTGCACATATTTTCACTTAGCAACTTATGCTAGATGCAATTCATTCATATTTGACTTTCTTTCTTTGTTGTCTTAAAGGAAAAGGAGTGGCTTTGTCTGAATTGCCAGGTGAAACGAGCTGCTGCAGGAACTGAACCACAGAAAGAAACGCTCTTGGCCGATTCATTTAAAAAGACAACTGCAACATCACCTGGACCTGAAAGGACTTCTGCTCCTGGTTCTCCTCAGAAAAAAGAATCAACAGTAGCTGTAAAACAAGTCAAGACTGAAGGACCAGTAAGCCAAAGGCAAGCTGGCCAACCTCCTGGACAAAAGATGCCTCAGCAGAGCCAAAGGATAGATCCTCAGAAACAAACCGGCCAGACCATCAAGCCTCCACAAAAAACTGGAAATGCCACAACGCAAGAGTCTGGTGGCCTCTTTGGTTTTGGTGCTCCTAAAAGTCAAAGTGATGCAGCAAAACCTGCGGAATCAGTGACTGGGAAAATGTTTGGTTTTGGTACCTCTATCTTTAGCTCGGCTTCAACTTTGATTACTTCAGCTGTCCAAGATGATCCCAAACCTACAACACCTGTTTCTCCAAAGTTGTCCCCTGCAAAGGATCCCAAATCTCTCACAGTCAAAAAGCAAGAGCAGGAGAAAAAGTCACAGCAGGTACAGCAAACCCCGGGTCCCACACCAGTGCAGCCAAAAGCAGATAAACCTCCTTCAGAACTGCCAAAGAAAGAATCAGCCTCACCACTTATTTCCAGAATATCTGATTCCAACTGTCCTCTCTGTAAAGTAAAACTGAATGTGGGCACCAAGGACCCTCCAAACTATAGTACCTGCACAGAGTGCAGAATCGTCGTCTGTAACCAATGTGGATTTAATCCCACACCAAATGTAAAGGAGGTAAGATCTGGAGTTTAAATAGCAAGAAAACATTTGCTAAAAAAATGTTTTTTTAGCTCTACCTGTCTTTTAATAAATATTTATTAAAAGAGGATTCTAAGCTACATAAACATATAATTATAAACTATAATCCTTTGCTCTGTTTTCTAGCAAAATCTATCTGAATGTCTAATTATGTTTGTTCTATTGTAGATCAAAGAGTGGTTATGTCTCAACTGCCAGGTGCAAAGAGCACTTGGAGCATCTGAGCCTCCAGGAACACCTGTGATGAAATTACGAACCTCTCCAAACAACACACCTGCATCTGCTGATGCTATGAGGAAAGAAACACCCTTACAAGAGAAAGAAATTTCAGTACCTGCTAATTCTAAGGAATTAGGCTCCCCACAGCACAAATCACAAAAATCAGTTGAGCAATCAGCAAAGGCCGAAGTCAAGAAAGGACCCGAATTAAGAAAACGGGTCACACCAGAAGCCAGTCAAAAAATTCTGGAACAAGACCAAAAGACAGGTTACAATAAGCCATCAGACCAGACAAGTCAAACAGAACAAAAAAAGAGTGGTATTACATCAACAAAAGAGGAAGATGGGAGGTCCTTAAAATCTGGTGGTTCCAAACCTCAACCAGAAGCTGGAAAACCTACTGAGTCACTTGGAGGAAAAATGTTTGGCTTTGGTTCTTCAATGTTGAGTTCTGCTTCAAATTTTATAACCTCTGCAGTACAAGATGAATCAAAAACACCACCAGTTTCTCCCAAACTTCCAGCAGTCAAGGGAACCAAATCAATTCCAGTTCAGAAATATGACTCAGAGAAGAAACCAGAGCAAGTTCAGCAAACTAGTCACTCTCCATTGCTGCAAGCCAAAGTAAATAAAGATGTAATATCTTCAGATAGTCAAAAGACTGACCACTCTACCTGTCCTCTATGTAAGACTGAACTCAATATTGCTTCCAAAGATCCTCCCAACTACAAAAAATGCACAGAATGCAAGACCACTGTGTGCAACCAGTGTGGATTTAACCCAATGCCAAATGTGTCAGAGGTAAGAAAAGTAATATTTTGTTAATGTGTTTATGTCTTAAAAACAAATGTTGTCTGGGATTCACTCAACATCGTGTATAAAAAATTGTCACTCTAAGACCTTTTGGTTTATGTTTTTTTCCCTCCAGGTCAAAGAATGGCTATGTTTGAACTGCCAGATGCAAAGAGCTCTCAGTGCCTCTGATGTCAGTGGACCTTCCATAAAACCAGAGACTGAAACAAACAAAGGTTCATCGTTAACGGTACGTCAGAAAATCCCACTTCCTAAACAAGAGGAAAGTCTAAAGAAGGAATTGTCTGACAAAAAGATAGAAGCCCCACTACCTGATCCATCTAAACAGGAGAGGAGCTCCACAACTGCTTCTCCTCATAGAACACAACATGCAGTTGTACCACCTGCTGCTAAAGAAACAGAAGCGAAAATACAGCCCAGCCCAAGCACTGGTCAATCTCCTCCAACTGTCCAAAGAGTAACAAGTACCCAGAGACAGACTGTCCAGAAAAGTGAGTGTGACCCAAAATACATGAAGGTGAAACCAGATGTTCAAGAGGAATCAGAAAGAACAACTCTCTCAAAAGATACTAAAACAGTATCTGAGGCCTCAAAAACAACCGAATCCTTGGGTGGAAAGATGTTTGGATTTGGTTCATCTATTTTCAGCTCGGCATCAAATCTGATATCGGCTGCTGAATCACGAACTACACCACCTGGCTCTCGTAAGATGTCTGCACCACCCCAACTCTCTGGCAAAATGTCTGTCTCACCAAAGATTTCACCAAAAAGTACACCTACACTTTCTCCCAAAATGTCACCAGCTAGAGAGCCAAAGGTTCTTTCTGCGAGACCAGGGGAACCGCAGCTGAAGAAAGAAGACAAAGCTCTATCACAGCCACATGTAGGAACAGTCTCTCCAAGATGTTCAGATGGAGGGCCAATCTGTCCACTGTGTAAGGGTGAGATGAACATCGGCTCTAAGCAGACTCCAAATTACAATACCTGCACTGAATGCAAGACCACAGTTTGTAACCAATGTGGATTTAACCCCATGCCCATGGGTGAGGTAAGTACTGAAACAAAGCTTCTACTGTGAGAAATAAAGTTATTCAGTTCAATTCCGTTTTATTTATATAGCACCGATTCACAAAAAATGTCTCAAGGTACTTTAGCCCTTTTCACATGTACTGTTATTTTTCTTCATTGAGTAGACAAACTGGCTTTTATTAGAATTTTAATGTTTGTTTTTAAATCAACTCCTAATTTTGTTTTTACTGTATTTCAGGTAAAAGAGTGGCTGTGTCTCACATGTCAGGTGAAGAGAGCAGTTGGACCATCTGAACCTCCAGGCCCTCCTGCTTTAAAGTCCCAAACCTCACCCAGTAAATTTCCTCCACCCACTGATGTTCAGATGAAAGATGCCTCCAAACTCACTTCTTCTCCAAAAAAGGATGGTCTCGATGTTGTGGAGCAATCTAGAGAACCTTCAGGGAGAGTTTCACCACAGAGAAAACAGTCAGTGCCATTAAGCAAACCTCCATCTTGTGATGCTCCTCTAAAACAAGTTAGCCCAGCACAAGATCAGAAAGCACCTCAAGAAAAACTAAAAGCCGAAGAAAAGAAACCATCAGATCTGGCAAACCAACATGAACGCAGACGGAGTAGCACTACTCCAGCAAAACAGCAAGAGTCCGGAGGCTTCTTTGGCTTTGTTGAATCGAAACCTCAGTCAGAAGGAGCAAAGGCTGCCGAGTCAGTGGGTGGGAAGATGTTAGGCTTCAGTTCATCCATATTTAGTTCTGCTTCTACCTCATTAACCTCAGCGTTGAAGGACCAGCTCAATACAACACCACCAGTTTCTCCCAAGATGTCTCCTTCAAAAGAGGCAAAATCACCTACAGCTCCAAAAGTAGAACAGGAGAAAAAGTCACAACAGCAACAGCAGTCAGAGGATCAGTCAACTGCAGAACCAAAATCAAATGAGATCAAGCCTTCTGCTTCCCAAAAGCTTGAGCAGCAGAAGAAAGCAGAGACATCCTTGCAGTCAAAGACCCTTCCATCAGTACAGGTTAAAGTGGAGAAAACCTCATCAGAGGTTTTGAAATCTGAAGCAGGTACCCATGCAAGTGTCAAACTAGAACACTCCACCTGTCCACTGTGTAAGATCAAACTCAACATAGGCTCCAAGGATCCACCCAATTATAATGCATGCACACAGTGCAAGAACACAGTGTGTAACCAGTGTGGATTTCAACCAATGCCAAGCAAAACTGCGGTAAGAGAATAGGAAAAAATAAAGTTGTTATTCTGTATAGACTGTTAAAGACCAACCTATTTTAGAAGTGTCATTTTCTTGATTTGATGTTTCAAAAATCGATAAATATATAAACAACTCACAACCTAGAAGTTGTTCTTATTAACTTGATTTCCTTCTGATTTTAGGTTGAGTGGTTGTGTCTCACCTGTCAGATGGAACGAGCCCTGGAAGTGACAGAGCCTCCAGGAGTTACTTCTCTCAAGCCTCAGGCAAAATCCCAAGCAGGCATCACCAGCCCAGCTGAGCCTGAAAAGAAAGTCTCCTCCGCACCACAGTCACCTCAGAGGAAATTATCTTCACCAGCACAGCCCCCTGAGACAGCTGACAAGCAAGTGGTTAATAAACAGGCTAGCCCAGTTCCTTCTAAGAAAACCCTACAAGAACAGCAGAAAACATCAGGCCCAAGCAAATCACCAGACCAGACAAGGCAAGCTGAACAGAAGCAGAGCAATGTGACGGGGGTGCCACAGAAAGATTCAGGTAGCTTCTTTGGATTAGGCAAGGGTAAAACTCAGCCTAATGTGGACAAACCAGTGGAGTCTGTCTCTGGAAAAATGCTTGGCTTTGGTTCATCCATTTTCAGCTCTGCATCTACCTTAATCACTTCAGCTGTTCAAGATCAACCTAAGACCACTCCACCAGTATCTCCCAAGTTATCCCCTGCAAAAGAAGTCAAATCCCATGCTGCCCAAAAGAAGGAGCAGCCAGAACCTCAGCAGCCTAAGGCACCTGCTTTGGTGCAAGTCAAAGATGACAAGGCTCAGCCAGAAACTTCTAAGACTATAGAAGCTTCCAAAGGTGCCATCAAACTAAACACTAGCTGTGTGCTCTGTAAGGCTGAACTTAACATGGGGTCCAAGGATCCACCTAACTACAATACCTGCACCGAATGCAAAAACACAGTTTGTAATCAGTGTGGATTTGACCCCATGCCAAACCAGTTAGAGGTAAGAGATATTGCTTTCCCATTGTTGCAACAATTGATACTGACTCTTTGAAGAACCTTGAATAATAAACGTCTCTAAAACATAGAATTTTCATAGGGAAATGCTGGTAATACTGAATTGTATTGACATATTTACACATGTATTTATTAATACTATGTTTTACTTAATAGATACAAGCAATTTTTTTTCTTTAACATAATGTAACATTGTTTTTCTGACAGGTGAAAGAATGGTTGTGTTTGACTTGCCAAATGCAAAGAGCTCTGGCAGCAGCCGACTCCGTACAGCCTCCTCTGAAGAAAGTTCAGGGATCACCGAGCCAAGTTTCCTCACCTGGTACTGTCAAAAAAGATGTGACCAATGAAAGGAAACACAGTATTCCTAAAGAAGGAACTGAAGTTATTGACAAAACACAAGGTGCACCTCAAAAGAAAGACATATTGCAAACGTCTGCCTCATTGGCATCAAAAGATAAAACAGCTTCAGCCTCAGGTCTAGCAAAAGATGAGAAAACCAATTTACTTTCTACTGAGGGTACTCTAAAGTATTTGGTTCCTCAAAGTGAAGAGGTAGGGACTGTTGTTTCTGATGTCAAACAACCAATGCCTACACAAGGTCCTCCTATTGCCACAGACAAGAAGACAACTCCACTACCTCAAGACACATTCGAAAATGAGGAGAAATTTGAAACTATAAAGACATCAGCTGGACAACTTTTCAAATCCATGGAGGACGTAAAACAATACCAAGCCAAAGAACCTCAAAGAAAAGGTTCAGTAGTAGAGGTCAAAGAAGATGATGAGCAGAAAACGCATGTCAAAAAGATACCAGACAAACCTCAGGAGCTTAAAGTTAATCCAACAGGGCAGAAAGAAGATGGTAAAGGCCAGATGGAATTGACAAAACAGGCTCAAGTTGCTTGTCCACTCTGCAAAGTGGAGCTCACCATTGACTCCAAGAATCCTCCCAACTTCAACACCTGCACTGACTGCAAAGCCATGGTTTGCAACAAATGTGGATTTAGTCCAATGCCAAATATCTCTAAGGTAAATGAATACTAACTCACTCAAGTTTTTTTTTTAATTGACAATCTGTTTGACTATTTATGTGAAACGGTTTTTATTTGTTCAAAGCAACATAACACATATCAGATTTTTATTACAATAACTCTTGGTCCTATTTTTGTGTTTGCAGGCAAAGGAATGGTTGTGTCTCAACTGTCAGATGCAGAGAGCTCTTGGAGCTTCTGAACCCCCAGGCCTCCCAATGATGAAAACACAACCTTCACCAAGCAAAGATATCCCTGCCCATAAACAGAAGAAAGAAATCCCAACTGCTAATATTTCCAAGCAAGAGATTTCTGAGCCAGTCACTGACCCTGCTAACATTATTATGGCCAGAGAAACAGAACTCCTTCCTGTTAGTGAACCAACAAAGGAGGTCTCTTGTGCATCTGCTTCAGTCCCTGATGAAAGTGGTCCACCAACTGTCACAAATGTAGATGTTTTACCAGCCTCACAAAAGCCATGTTCAGATGTGCCGAAAGTACAACCGGACACACCACAGCAACAAACTCAGAAAGTTCCTTCTTCTAATAAGCCTGCTATTCCAACAGATCAAGCAAAAGGTGGTCCACCTACAGACAAACCTACCTCTACACCACAGCAGAAGGGAACAAAACAACCCACAACACATCCTAAGAAACCTGAGAGCTCTCTTATGTCTGCATCGCCATCAGTTCAGGCTACAAAACCAGAGTCAGGTAGCTTCTTTGGCTTTGGGGGCCCTAAAACACAGCCTACAACAGAAAAACCTGCAGACTCAGTTACTGGAAAGATGTTTGGCTTTGGCTCATCTTTCTTAAGTTCTGCATCCAATCTGATTACTTCAGCTGTTCAAGATGAACCTAAAACTACACCGCCTACTCCTCGTAAGATGTCCGCCACAGATAGAGTCTCTCCAAAGCCTACACCACCAGCTTCTCCTAAAACATTACCAGCAAGGGATGCTAAGGTAACTTCTGTGCAGAAGACTGAGGACAAGAATTCTGAGAAACCACAGCAGACTAAAAATCTTCCAACAGAACCAGCCAAAGTGACAAAATCACCATCAGACAACTCTAAAGTACCACTAAACGGGCAAGATGCTTCTAAGACTGATCTGTCAGTGTGCCCACTTTGTAAGATCAAGCTAAATTTTGACTCCAAAGATCTTAAAAACTACAACACTTGCACAGAGTGCAAGACTACAGTTTGCAACCAGTGTGGATTTGATGCAATCTCAAATATATCAGAGGTAAGCATCGTCTTCACAAAAGTCACATTTGCAATTATTTGCTTGAGCATAGAGACATATTACATTTGTATCCCAGCAGTGGAAATGATTAGCTTAATCAAGCATTTGACTATCAGTTCTGTCATAATATAGATTCAAAAATAATTATGGGGAAAAAAAAAAGTGATTCTCAAATATTTTGTTTCTATAGGAGATGCTAGGGCCTCATGTGAACTGTCTGAATTAACTATTTTAATAACAAACACACAATACCTATTTTCCATTCTCTGGATTATTGTCTTATAAAGAAATTCTGCATCTAAATGATGGTCACCCTCTGTTGTATGTTGAGTTTCCAACATTTCTTTGTTTGATTTCATTTGTTCCAGACAAAGGAATGGCTTTGTCTAAATTGCCAGATGCAGAGGGCATTGAAAGCCTCGGAGTCAACTGTAGCTCCCGTGGCAAAACAGACACCAAGCGAAATTCCACGGTCTTCCCCTGTTGTACAGAAGGAAACCGTTACACCAATCAAGCATATCCAAAAAGATTCCATGGAAGCTGCAACCCCATTGCCAACTGCTGCTCCACCTCAGCAGGATTCTGTCAAAAAGGTGCCAGTGGTTTCAGGTTCTGACCAGCAAAAACCAAATGAAAAACTACAACAAATGAAGATTACTCAAAGCACCAAATCAGAAGTAAAGAAAGATGTTGGAAAACAAGACATTGGGAAAGTACAGCAACAGCCTGCAAAGCTACCCACACAGCCAACCAAAATGGCTCCACCAGTTCAGCCTATTAAACAAGAATCTGGGGGCTTCTTTGGATTTGGTGCACCTAAGGCACCAGTGGCAGCAGCGAAATCTGCTGAATCAGTGACTGGGAAGATGTTTGGCTTTGGCTCATCTTTTCTTAGTTCTGCATCTACACTAATTCAATCAGCTGTTCAGGATGAACATAAAACTACACCACCTACTCCAAGGAAGATGTCCACTACTGTTCCTACCTCACCTAAAGTCACACCACCAGTTTCTCCTAAGATACCCCCTGCCAAAGATACAAAAATGCCTGCTACACAGACATCAGAGCCACTTCAGCAAGACAAGCCTACTCCACCAACTTTGCAAGACAAACCTGCTCCACCACCAAAACAGGACAAGCCTGCTCCACTACCACAACAGGACAAGCCTGCTCCACCACCAAAACAGGACAAGCCCATGCCACCACTTTCACAGACCAAGCCTACGTCACCACCGTTGCAAGACAAGCCTGCTCCACAACCACAACAGGACAAGCCCATGCCACCACTTTCACAGACCAAGCCTACTTTACCACCATTGCAAGACAAGCCTGCTCCACCACCAAAACAGGACAAGCCTGCTCCACCATCAAAACAGGACAAGCCCATGCCACCACTTTCACAGACCAAGCCTACTTTACCACCATTGCAAGACAAGCCTGCTCCACAACCACAACAGGACAAGCCTGCTCCACCACCTTTGCAAGACAAGCCTGCTCCACCACCAAAACAGGACAAGCCTGCTCCACCATCAAAACAGGACAAGCCCATGCCACCACTTTCACAGACCAAGCCTACTTTACCACCATTGCAAGACAAGCCTGCTCCACAACCACAACAGGACAAGCCTGCTCCACCACCTTTGCAAGACAAGCCTGCTCCACCACCTTTGCAAGACAAGCCTGCTCCACCACCTCAAAAAGACGAGCCTGCTGCACAACCACAACAGGACAAGCCTGCTCCACCACCTTTGCAAGACAAGCCTGCTCCACCACCTCAAAAAGATGAGCCTGCTCCACCACCACAACAGGATAAGTCTGTTCCACCCCCTCTAAAAGACAAGCCTGCTCCACCACCTTTGCAAGACAAGCCTGCTCCTCCACCTCAAAAAGACGAGCCTGCTCTACCACAACAGGACATGCCTGTTCCACCCCCTCAAAAAGACAAGGCTGCTCCACCCCCTCTAAAAGACAAGCCTGCTCCACCCCCTCTAAAAGATAAGCCTGCTCCACCACCTCAACAAGACCAGCCTGCTCCATCTCCTCCACAGACCAGACCTACTCCATCACTTCAAGAAAAAATAGAAGATTCACCACTGTCCACAGAGGTGAACAAGGTTCTTCCTACACCAAGTGTGTCCACCTGTCCTCTTTGTGAGGCTGAACTAAATGTGGGATCAACAGATAGTCCAAATTACAACACCTGCACTGAATGCAAAAACACTGTCTGCAATTTCTGTGGATTTAATCCCATGCCCCATACTGCAAAAGTAAGTCAAAATAATGTTATTTTTGCATGCCAAATTTTTCTCTTGATGATGCAAAATTTTCATTTTCACTTTCTTTCATTTAAATAACCTTAAATCATTTTTTGTATGACCAGAGTTCCAGGTTATTTACATCTTGATCAAATCATTATTAAATTAATTTAATAGTAAGCAATGGCAAGCAATGCCATCAGAATTAAATTCAGCATCCAGTATACTGAGCAGAGTGAAGTATATACATTTTATACTGCAAGATTAAGTAATTTTGTTATAGGGTTAGTGCTGCCATATGTGTTGTAGATACATAAGTTATGTAGCAGTATTGATAAATGTGCGGCACTTACGATTTTCATAAGACTTTGACTTTAATCGGGATCCTAGTTGGATGTATGATATTCTCTCCTCCACTTTGAATTAAGGATCTCATTTTTTTTAAAAAAACACATGCAAGACAACATGTAGGCTGTTTTGGGGCTTTCTCTCTTGACTGGACAGGTCAGATTTGTTGCATAACTGGCTTGTCGACAGACTGGCAGTACTGAAAAGTATTAAAGTGATGATTGATGGTTGCGCAACAGCATTAGTGAGATGGGATCTGCTGTAATAGGAAACCAGGGACGAGGGAAACTCCAAACTCTGTCAGAGATTTGAAATAGCAAATCCCTGTGATATGCCAATAAGTGGGTATAAAATGGATTAACCTCATCACAACACAATACGTCATAGAATCTGATGTTTCTTGTCAGTCAGTCTGCGCCCTCTGATGTCAATGACTTCTGGTAATTCAGCTGTTTCTTCTTCATTGTTTGTGGGTTTGTGGGTGGTGATGACACAAGTGTGCTGGCTTTCACACAGGCGGGTTAAGGTTGATGGATTCATGAGTGTCAATGCCTTCTACTTATTCTGATGGAATATTTTTTTGAATGTCATCTTGAATAGTTAATCCCTTAAGATGTTACTAAGTCATCTCCCACATCCTAAGAGTCAGAATTCAAGAAACTAGGTAATACAAGTTTTGTATGCTGCTCTCTGGTTTTTTCTGTATGGAGCTTGCCTGTTCTCCCTGTAAATTTGTGGAATCTTTCCGGGTACTACGGCTTCTGCTCTCAGTCCAATGTTAGGTTATTCATTTCCTCTAAATTGTCCTTGGATAAGCATGCATGTATGCAGGTATGGCTGTTTGTTCAGGGTGTAACCTGCCTCTCACCTAATCACTGCTGGAGATAAGATCAGCCCCTTTGAAAAAGAAATGGGAGGATCTTACCATAATTTTTTTTATGGAGTTAGATAACATATGCAAGCAGATGTTTACCTTCATCATTGTTGTAAAGAAAACATATAGAACTTGCAGATGTGTATCTCAACAGAGGAGACACTAAAAATAGAAACTGGTCTTCTAGGGGCAGGAGAGAATTTCCTCAGATTCTTTTCTTGCATGTGTACAGTGCAGATGCATCCCTTTTAGCGAAACAGAATTAGACTAACCCCATGACAGCTGGGCAGAAAGAATAAGCATACTCTCTTCTACTGGCCTTTTTTATTCTTGTCAATTTTCTGTCATAACATTTTTTTTGTGGGCTACTTCAATTTGAAAAGGACTCATAACATTTGAAAGAGGAGGAGTCTGCTTCTGGCATCTTGAGTGCAAAGAGAAAGTCTGTCCATTTCTCTATGCTGCCTGTGTTGCTTCAGCTGATGTCATTAAAAGCCTTAGAGTGACTGTTGTCTGATAAGTAGGACACACGTGTATCATGGTTTGTCAACTAAAGCTAGTTACATGACAGATGAGACAGTTTGAATGACAGTTTGCTTGTCTATGCATGTTGAGTTTAGATGGATTTTTTTATTTTATTTTTTATTTTTTTGCAACACTGCTGGGCTGGAAAAAAGGCAGAGCATATTATTGCATGGTGGTTTAATGGTTTTAATGGTTTATCATTGTAAAAAGAAATAAAGAGCTGAAATATCTTTTTATATCATATTTGCTTAGATTCTCAAAGTTACAGAAAAAAATATTGTCAGGGTTATAAGTTGAGAGGACTGATATACCAAAATGTATAGAAATGTGTAACAAGTAAGAAAAGGAGCACAAATATTTTTTGGCATTGCTGTGTACAGCTAAGGATTTGGCCTGGCATATTTTAATTATAGAATGGCTTGAAATGAAATGTCATTTTAGCTGCCAGTTTTACTTGTGCAAAGATCATGTGGGAAAAGCTTTGGGTTTATCTCAAGCTACCGTGTTCAAATATAGCAGTTGCAAAGGATCTCTAAGGATATTTTTAATCTCTTCAGAAACTGGAAAAAGCATGGTACATGTAGTAGTACATGTAGTACATGTAGTCCACCAATGAAAAAACATAACGAAGATACAAGTAAAAACAAGAGCATATATCCAATTATATATAGCAGATCAGCATTAAGAAGAGAGATACGAAAGAAAACAAAGTCTTAAAACGGACTTTGAAATGTAATGATTCATGTTATGATTGTAATGGGATGATAATTCTAGATCCATGCATGTTGGTAATTTGTAGTTCTTATTAATGACCAACAATGAACAAAAAAAATAAACGTGGAACAAAAAGTTATTTGGTTTTAACCTTGTAGTGGAAAATATTACATAATTTTTTTTTATGGTCAAGAATTAATATGAAAATATAAATGTGTTAAAATAACAGTAAATACTTTTTAAAGATACTTCTGTACTTCTTGAAGGTCTATATATTTTATCACCAGAATATATAAACATTTACTATAAATGAAAACGAAACAAAAAAACTAACACATCTAATTATGGAAAAATTAGAGAAAAAGGCCAATTTTTTTATTGCATTTGAGCTCAATGTAAAATACATTCATTCCTCCCAGTGACTAGCAGGACGAAGCACATGCCTTGTTAGGTCAAGCAGAGACAGTAGGCTATTTGAAGTTACAATAAACCAAAACATGCATGGATCATTAAAAACACAACATCATTTCAGAAAAAAACATACTCTAGAATTACATTATATATTCATGCCTTTCTAGTTGGCAAATTTCAAAGTAGAATTGGTCCTGCTTTTGCAATATGGAGATAGGAACACAGTCCCAAATTATAACATATTACTTACACACACATACGCAAATGCCTATTAATTTCATATATGTGCAACTCGCCTTTGTATGCTGGGTCAAGCATTCCTGATTTTCCCACATTTGCATGATTGGAGTGACACAAGCATCAGTCCACTGCTTGTGAAGCTCCTCTAAAATCTTGAATTGATTTTGCTGAACAATCCTCTTTGGGCTGCAATTATCCTTGTTGCTGGTACACCTTTTGTACCATACATTTTCCTTCCACTCAACTTTGAATGGATATGCTTAGATACTGAACCCTGTGAACATCCAGCTTCTTTATCATGATTATTTGTGGCTTTCCCTCCTTGTTGACGGTATCTATGACATTTGTCAGGTCAGCGGTCTTTCCCATGATTGTGCAACTTATGGCGATGATTCAGAAATAGTTTAGAGGAGCAGGAAAACGTTTAAGGTGTTTTGAGTAAATTAGCTGATTAAGGTATGACACTCAGATTTTTTTTAATACTTAACTTTCCCCAATATTAAAATTTTAATCAAAACTTTTGTTTTTATATTGGTTTATGGTTAAACTAACCCCACTAATAAGTTTTTCTAACACTAAGTTTTGTTTTTCAGTAACAGAGTTGATGCAGTACAAGTGCATGTCAAGTAATGTGTGAAAAATTATCAAGCATAATTTACTTGCAATGCTGGTACAGTTTTAGCATAGTCTCCATAAATAGTACATCAATGCTATTCTAAAGTTTTAATTTCTTTGTGATGCAAAAATATATAAACATTTAAATTTTAAAACAGCATATTCAATATTCTCACTTTAGAGTGTTTTTTTTTATTATTTCAAAGGTAGTTTTTGTTATTATATTGTTCATCCCTCAAGCTGCAGTCAGTCACCTAAGCAAAATCAGTGTTGCTATTTTGAAAGATGTTGTGGCTTTAAGCTAAGTTTGCTGATGCACCAGTTGTCAGAGTGGAAAAATGCAGTGGATGCATTTCCTTGTTTGCAAAATGAAGCACTCTGCTTATTACAGATTAGTAGGTCAACATTCTTTGTTATCCCAGGGCTTAATATATAAAGAGTGAAGCCCTGTGGGGCTGCTGAAAGCCCAGCATATTTGCAGCCTTTCCTCTACCCAAAGGTTTGTGCCAGAAAATCAATAGGGACCTCTCTGGCTCAATTAAAAACAACAGAACAGCAATGGAGACTGAGAAATTATGACATTAGATGAAAATGACAATAACCACTTTTTTTGTGTGATTCTAGTTAAATCTTGTTTTGCTTTGAAAAATACAAAGTTTAAAGCTAGCTTAGGCCGATATGTC
This sequence comes from Poecilia reticulata, assembly GCF_904066995.2. Classification (NCBI taxonomy): domain Eukaryota; kingdom Metazoa; phylum Chordata; class Actinopteri; order Cyprinodontiformes; family Poeciliidae; genus Poecilia; species Poecilia reticulata. Next base: position 20,657,628 of record NC_088835.1, on the reverse strand, counting down.
ATTCTTTTACTTAACATTCTGAGTAACTATTTATTAGACTTGATCCAAATAATATAATAATATAATGATATTGGTAACATGTTTTATACAAACAGAAGCTGATGCCTACAAATTGTGTTTCAGAAGATGTCCTAACCTCGATCTTTGTGATGGTCAGACAATTCACTTAAAGGCATATCACACTGCAGCTTGTGAGAGCAGTGGTTCCCATGGCTCTCTGCAAGGAGCTCCTGCTCTCTCCCTCCTCATAAAATAGATTTAATCAGACAAAAGGGCAATGGTAAGTTTCCAATAACCATATTTGTGATTCATGTCTCTTAAAACAAGTGGCTAATTGGGAGGCACTGTGGCAGGAAAGATTAAGTTAACAACAACAACAATAATAATAGAAGAAGAGTATATTTTGCAATTGGCCAAAAAACATAGTTTTCAGTATTGGTATTTTCTATAAAATGAAGTTATAAAAAAAACGGAATGCAATTTTACTTTCCAGGAAATGGTAATGTAAGAAAAAAGTCAGAGTGGAGTATAGCAATGTTGACCTGTTTTAGCCTGTTGAGCTTTTACCAAATCCAAGGTTTGATTCCTGACCTTAGAATGTTTGCAGCATATCTCCAACCTCCCTTTCTGTCGGATTAGTCTAAATAAAGGCACCCAGTGCAAAAGGATCTTTAAATAAACTAAAGCTGAATTAACCTTCATGCCATACAAATAATATTTTGTTGAAGCACACATGGTTTAGTTTCAGCAGTATTCTCAAGATTATACCTGCCATCAGTATATTTACATATACGCAAAAGTTGCCACTACTGATTTGACACAACAGTTCTTGTTTTCAGTAGTAAAATTAATCTCAACTTGCTTGCTAATTTGCATACTTTGGCAAAAGCTAGTTTTTACTTGTTCGCTATAACTGCACCATGTGTGCATGACAGAGCAGGTGAAAGAGAAACAGTGAAATGTGTGAAGATTTTACTGAAAATAGACGTGATGGGGTACATGTCGTTGACTTACAAAGACAGTGTTTCTGTGTAGTAATATAAATTGCTCTGTAATGTATTCATGCAATTTAAGCTGGTTGATGTGCTCTGTATAAACCACACAAATAGCAGTTTAAAGAATGTTAATGAAAAAAAGCAGTCTTAAAAGCATGCATGAGTTCATAATCAAATTGAAATCATTTACTAGTTTACTGAGTTATAAGCATCATGATGTACCCCTCCTGCCTTAGTAAACATAATTATCATACTGCTGAGTGAACCGCAAGTGACTGGGCAACAGCATATTTGTTTCAATCAACCTGAATGCATCAGCGTCAGCTTTCCTCCAAGTTAAACTGTGTTCTGCATTAGATTAGTTCAGACTTTATTCATCAAAGACTGAAGAGAAAATGATCTTCAATGTAACTGAAGATAGCTCTTAGTGAATTTGATTTGTAGCCTTGCATGTAATCATGCTTCTCTTGTGTTACAAAATATCTAAGGTGACAGTACTGAGTATGACAAACAGAATGTGAAACATTAGTGTCATTTCTGTTACTACAGCATCATCATTCAAACTCCAAAAGACACATGTTCAAATTCACATTTCTCTACAGTGTTAAACAGAATATGTGTGTATTGTAATCTCCCCCCTTCCTGTATCAGAACAACTCTTGCCGGCTCTGCAGAGGCAGGCGCATTGCTGTGATTTGATCTGCTAGATTGCCAGTACAGACGTTTTGCTTTGCCTGTTGACAGCCTTTATGTTCATTATTTGCTGATTGATAACACACAGAGGGACCAAAAACATGTCATTATCCCAAATGAAATTTATCTGAAAATGCGATTAGCTCTTCTGCAAGGTAAGCATTTCTGTTGCTGTGCTACTTGTAATGTGCAGTCCCATCTCATAGCAGTTATCTTACCACCACAGGCTGCTAGTGGATATGATAGTTTGATGAGAATACATTTGATATTCAACTATGATTGTGTGAACTGACAACCGATGATTAGCTTCAATGCAATGTGATTAATCAGTATAACATGCTGAAATTTATCTAAGATTTCCAAAAACAGAAAATAAATCCATAGCCATAAGACAGGAATAAATTATTTGTTGTTTCTAGAGCAAGACTAGCACCTTTGATTGACTAGTTTGATTTAAAATCCAGCTATGGCATGACATAGTGTCGTTTTTTTATATATATATTTATTTTCTGAGGCAATTTAAACTTTTGTAACTGATTCTTTCACCTTAACATCACGGTGTGAATGTAGATGAATGGGCGAATGACTGAAAGTAGTGTGAAGTGCTTTGGAGTCCTCTAGCTTGATAAAGCTTTGTGTAGCACATTTTCCAAAATGTAATGAAATGCTTAATTTTCTGATTGTGACTTAAACATTTAACTGGTAAGATGTTCCAAATGTGTCAGCTACAGAAGAGCTTTTGCTTGCTGACAGGGTTTTTTTTATCATTATTTCATCCATCCAGTCATTATGTATACCCGCTTAGCCATGTAGGGTCATTGAGGTGGGTCTGGAGGTGGAGGACTAATAAAGATTTTTTCCAGTGATTACCTAGAAGTATTTTGATAACATTTGATATATTATTCTGAAATACAGTTGAATCATTTGTATTTTTTATGTGTTTTAATTTGTTCATTTTTATTACATATATTTCAAAATGTATAGTCCATTTAAATTGTTTTGTTATCTTACAAGAGATGCTTGCCCCATTTATAACCTGAAACAAACCTCTAAGCTGACTGAACATATTTTCAAATATAAATCACAGGTGTGTAAATAATTTTGTCTTAACTGCAAGGTTTCTGAACAATATCTGTGGCACAACATCCTACTTTTATTAGACTTAATTTCAAGGCAAGATTATTTTGAAAACACTTGGAGGAAGGATTTAATGTATTGATTTCTTAATTTTTAATTTTTAAAGCTTTTAAAGTTAAATCTAGGCTGTTCGTTGTGTACTACAAGCATAATAAATTTAAATCTACATGTGTAATGGTTTTATACAGGTGAATTATATGGAATTGCCATAGTATGAATTAGTTTATGTTAGCTTTTATTCAACATTGTGTCTATGCTCTTGTATTTCTCAAAGTAAAATGTTTATTGATGCATTTGGCTATTGGTTTGTCTTTAAAAATATGCCAAATAGAATCTTTAAATCAAATTCTTCAGTTACTGCTAATGTCTTTAATTGAATAAATTCCTCTTGTGTTTCCTTTTCTTCTCAATCTTTCTAAAGTGTGTTTTAACAGTTCTGTGTTGTCTGTTGTTTTTACAGAAGGAATGGTTGTGCTTGAGCTGCCAAACTCAAAGAGCTTTGTCAGGACAACTTGGAGATTCACAACAAAAGTCTCAACCTACACATGTGCCTGCCAAACCAGAAATCCAGGCAACATCAACTTCTGACATGGCAGCGTCCAAAACCTCACCCGTCAAAATTGAGCTCACAACTGAAGTCACGGCACCAAAACCTGTACCTGCCCCTACTGAAGGAGTACAAATAATTTCAGCTACAACACCGAAGGAAGAACCTGCCAAGATAAAAAACTTAGCTCCTGATCCTTCCAAGGAAAAAGAACTGGAGAGAAAACAGTTAGTCACCTTGACAGATGTTTCATCTGTTGCCTCAGATAAACAGTCTTTTGAAGATTCCATTCAAGAACCTGTAGTAGCAAAGCCTGATGTGTCAAGCACCAAAACGTCTGACATGGAAACTGTTAAAGAGGTAACAATGTTTGAAGTTGTTAAAGAGAAAAAAGCTAAGCCAGAGCTCCCTGTATCAGGGAGAATAATTACAGAGGTGCAGACCAATGATCATATCAATCTGATGGACACAACTTCTTCTTTGCAGGAGAAACTGCAACCATGGTTACAAGAACAGGAGAAGGCAGTGGAATCTGGACAAATAATAGCAGCTGATAGCAAGGAACCGGATGATAAGATGATTGAAAAGATTATTGACATCTCAACTCAAGTTTCACAGCCTCTCCCTACAGCGAGACTGGTAAGAAAAATAATCAAATATATATTATTAAAATATTTCCGTTATTTATACCAATTTAATTGAGATCTTCCTCAGCACTTTCTCCTTTTTACATCACCCTTACAAACAAGGTTTGAAATTGAGGAGCTACTTGAAAACACCATATTTTTTTAGATAAATATATATTTCTGGACAAAACTGATACTGGACACTTTCAGTTGTATTTTCTCTAAAAAGGGCTAAGGAAAAAAAATCATTTGTGCTCACAATGTTAATTTTGTTTGTGTGAGTCGTGAAAACAATCACAATTCAAAGTTTCAAGTAAAGCCTCAAGTGGTGCTGACATACTGTTCTGTGGTGAATAGTTTTCTTTGATAGTTGGCAAATATATAGAATAATTTTGTTGGAATATCAAGTCAGAGAAAAATCAAGGAAACTCTCAAAGAAGACAAAACTTACCTTAGCTTTTTTAAACAAATATAAAAAATATAAAGAATAAATCACATTAATGGTTAATATATTTCTAAATATGCTATATATTTAGAAAAAAACTAAATAGGGGAAAGAATAAAAACACTTCCCCTTACAATACAGTTAGTAAATCAGTTTTGTAGGATTGAAGCTAGTTATACATAGGATTACAATTTTCTTTTAGAGTTTTGCTTTATTTGAGATGATTACTTTTTGTTGTCATTATTGAGTTTTGGAATAGAAAAGGCATCAGAATTTGTATGTTTATGTTTAGCTGTTCATTTACTGAGACTATAAATCAACATTGCACAATCAGTGATGAAAAACTTCGTACTGGAATTATGATGACGTGTAAGAAATTTGGACTAACAGCAGCTTTATTACATTATTAAAAGTGAATTTAAAAATGTCACTAAAATTTTTTTAGGCCATAAATAGTACAAGCCCAATCGCAATGAAGTTGGAACTGTGTGGAAAACATAAATAAAAACAGAATATAATGATTTGCTAATTGAATTCACTACAAAGAAACAATATTTAATGTTCAAAGGATACAATATGTTGTTTTTTGCAAATATTCATTTGGAATTTGATGCCTGCAATATGTTCCAAAAAAGTTAGGACAGGGTCTACCATACATTTGATCTCTCTGGTGTACCACTCCATTAAAAGCTATCACTATGTTGTGACAGTATGAGACAAATAATTGTGAAAAAAGTTAACTCCTCTGCCTTTTCCCAGTATTCCCAGTGCTAACTAAACACAACCAACCAGAGCCAGGCGGGTCTTAGCCCTTGTCAATCATACATGTTTTATAAAATGGAAGACATGAAACAGAATTAATATTAGCTGGAAAAGCATGGTGATCTAACCTCTGACTCTACCTCTTCCTCATTGTATTATTATTTGTTAATTATTGACATATTAATATGGTCAATTAAAATGGTTGTTAGCATATGTGGACCTTATTATTATAACAAATGCCACTGCCAAAGGTTCCTTATGCTTTGTGTGTGTGCGCGTGTGTGTGTTCGTGCACTTGCGTGTACCTACCTGTGTATTTGTGTATGTACGAACAACTATTATTCACATTTTGTTCAACAATAACAATAGACCATTTTTTTATTTTAGTATTACTTAGACATCGATTAATATTAACTGAACATTTCTTTTGTCATTTTAGGCCTCAGTTGAAACCAAAGAGGAGTCAGCAGAAAAGAGAAGAGATCTCCCTCAAACCGAGCAAGCAGCAAATACACCCAGTTTTGGAAAAGAAGAGTATGACGATGATCAACCCCAGATTGTACCTGTCCTTCAAGAACAGCCAGAGACGAAGATTTATGATACAGCGAAGAATGATTCAAGTACAGATCACTCTATGCCAGAAAAAGAGGAAGTTAAACCAGAGAGAAGGCGTTTAAGTTTCCAACCAATGGAGAGCAGTGAAAGTGAAGTTACGCCATCACCTAAAATTGGAAGGAGGACCTTAAAGGTTAGCACCGTTTCATCTAGCAGTGAGGACAAAACTGAAGGTGCTGATTCTTCCATAGAAGATGATGAGTTCATCCGCAATCAGATTTTGGGTATGGGAGATGAGAAAGACATGTCCATATCAGAAGATGAGAAAGAAAGTAACTTAGAAAATGTGGAAACTTTCCAGAATAATACACTTGACAACGCTTCTATCAAAGACACATCTGTATTGAACAAGGGTGAATCAGATATTAATACCCAGACTGAATTACCCATTAAAAAGGATGCTGCAATTTCTCAACATATTCCCGAATCATTTCCAAAGACTCATTTTAAGAAAGCTATTCCTGTATTGAGGCAGAGGCAAAGCACTGATGAAGAAATAGAGAGCATCACTGAATCCTTGTCAAAGGGTTCATCCAGTATTCAAGCATCAAGCGTGACTCCAGGGTCTTCACCTACATCAGTTTCATCTTTGGAAGAGGACAGTGATAGCAGTCCAAGCCACAAGAAAGGTAGTGGGCAAAGACACCATCGGAAAAGTAGACAGAGGCACCCCACTCAGTCTCTTCCTACTATTGAAAACTCCTCTGATGAAGAAAAGACAAAGACACATGACAAACCACTGTCTTCACCCAGTGATGTGTCCTCTACAGAAGATTTAAGGCAGGTCACTGTCATCAACAAAGGCCATGAAACATTTGGCTCAGAGTACTCTGCCAGTAAAGAATCTGAACCAGATGTTAAGAGAGCTGTACAAAGAGGATGTAAACCTTCACCAACAGTAATACCTTACACCCCTTCTGATCAATTTGAAGAAAAAGACACAACAGCAAAATCATTAAAGAGTGCTGAAGAAGCATATGAGGAAATTATTCAGAAAACAAAAACTATTCCAGGAGAAAGTCCCCCTGATATTGAACCCCTTTATGGAGGACTGGCAATAGAGGACTATCTTTATGAATCTTTAGTAGAGGAACCAGAAATTAAAATAAGTGAAACTCAAGAAGAACCTGAATTTGACACTGCGTCTCAATCTCTTAAAAAGCTCAGGTCCCCTGAAGAAGTTTATGAGGAGATGATGCAAAAAAAAAGGGAACTGATGATGATAGAGCAAGAATTTCAACAAGCCTGGACAGCAATGGATTCTTCCTCATTGGAGGCTTTGGTCCATGAGCTTCCTGCAGAGGCTGAAACTTGTGTGGTGACTATATCTGCTGAAGATGACATACCCACTGAAGATACTCAGCTCACTGAACAAAAAGATACACCTCCCTCAGATATTGATACTTTAAGTGAACTACCAGTAAAGAGAAAAAAACGTCCAGCACCCCCACGCCCATCTGAGCCCCCTAGGCGCACTGAGGTAACAGTTGTTGCCAGTACTCCCAGTGGATCCATAACTTTTGTCAGGCCTATGGTTCCTCAAAATCCTGCACTCAGAAAGGCACTGTTTCCAATACCAGACCTTAAGATTACTCAGTGCTCATCTGGTGAAGAAGAGGATGACAGTCTTGTAGATGAGTATGCCATAGGTATTTCATCTGACATTACCCCCAGTGATGACTCTGAAACAAAAGAAGATCAGTCCATAAGTCCATCTTTGTCCGAAACCAACGACATGGAGCCTATATGTGTTATTTGTGAAATTCCAGAGCCAAAGCCCATTCCAACTCCAATATCAGCCCCAGAACTAACAACTACACCTTCTCCTGTTTCACCAGTTTCACCCCCAACTTCACCAGCTTCTCCAGATTCTAGTTTGGCCTCAGATGTGTCATCATCATCTTCATTTCAGGCTCGAACACCACTTTCATCTGACTCAACTCCACTGTCCACACCAACCCCTCCAACTTCAATCAAAGGTCATTCAGTTGAAGATACCTTATTGCCATTGTCTACCACATTTGAAGAAGCACCATCAAGTGAAACATTAATTTCTTATTCTGATTTAGCCACTGTTGTAGTTACAATTCCAGATTTGGTATCTGATCCATCCAAAATTCAAGCAACACAGAGCATTCAAAGGAAGCCTTCTACAACTAAGACCGCAGCTCCACTCTTGTTTGAGACTTCACCTGCAGTAACTTCTAAGGTCAAAATGCCAGACTTAGTTTCCACTCCATCACAAGTACCAATTAAAGTTCCACCTGTTCTACAAGTTTCAGCACCAAGTCCAGCACCTATTGTTGTCTCAGCTCAGCCTTTAGCCCAAATCACAGCTGCACCTATTGCTACCATAACTTCAGCTTCAACAAGTGATCTCTCATCATCATTCTCCGTGGTATCATGCCTCGAGCCCGTCATAGTCCAGATGCCAGATTTGGTTTCAACTAATGCTCCAATTATTTTACAAACACCACAACCAATCTCAGCTGTCATTACTACCCCAGCTCAAGCTCAAGCGAAAGTAGTACATTCAGTCCCAGTACAATCATCTGTACCATTAATGAGAACAGTGGTAGTCCCAGCAAAGGCTCAACCTGAGCAAGGAACTATATCATCTCCAGCATTAACTACTGTTGTCAAAAAGAAAGTCCCTCCTCCTCCCCCTCCTCGATCTACATCAGTTTCATTACCTGATACCACCTCTGAGATGCCCCTTATAAAGACAGCCATGTCATCTGCATCAGCTATTGCACCCACAGTCACTGCCCAACCAATGCAATCTGTAGTTGTAGATATACAGCCAAGAATGGACATTGCACAATTAGGTAATGCACCTGTTCCTCAAGTAGTGACTCCAACTAGACAAGGACATGTAGTTATCATTGTACCAAGCATGGAAAAAATATCTCTACTTGAACAAACCAAACAGGATAGAGATGATGCAGAGTCAAATGTTGCTTCTCGTGCATATGGTAGTCAACAAACTACAAATGATACATGTACAGACACTTCAACTGTGAAAGTGCTTTCAGCTCCACTACTTCAACCTAAACCTACACATGGAACAAAAGTGGTATCAAGTGGGGAAGTAACTCCTGTAACAGACCCAACCTCGTCACCTCCACCCCTTTTACCCAAATCACTTGGAAGCTCTGTTCCCACTTTAGTCACAAGCACTATAGCAACAGTTGCCCCAGTTTCTGTAACAGTGTCCAGTCCTTGTCATCTCTCTAAGCCTCCCCCACCCATACCACCCAAGCCTATATCAATTCCAGCTGGACTAGTTTTTACCCACAAGCCAGGAGAGAATATCAGACCTCCTCCTCCTGTGGCACCTAAAGCAGCAACGCTGCCAAGGATGAAGGAACCTCCAAAAGCCCTGTCTCTTAGCCTTGCAAGACCTTCGGAGTCTAAACTGGGTACAACATCTCCCAAGTCACCTGTGTCCCCTAGGCATGCAAAATGTTTACAGACATATGTGGTGATCACTCTACCATCCGAGCCTGGCTCTCCAACTGAGACAATAACAGTTCAAGCACCGGTTAGGCGAAGATCCATCCCATCTTCTGCAGTGTCAGACATTCAAACAACAGTACCAGAGAAGAAGACACCCACTGAAATTATTTCAGCACAGGCCACAGTTAGGAGGGCATCTGTGCCCACTATTAAGCATCCACCTCCGATTATTAAAGCAGTCAATGTGGAAGCAGAGCAAATAGAAACATTTGAGGTGGTGACTGGCAAAGTACAAGCAGGGGAATTCTCTGTGCCCCCTGCAGTGCAACCAATATTTTCTGTTGCTGATGTGATTACAGTGTCATCAGATCAGAAATCCTGCATCATGGCACATGCTGTAGCACCTACAATCAAGAAGCCATATGTGTCACAACAAGACTCAATGACTCAACCTCATGTAACTTCTGAACCAACATCAGAATTATTTCCAAAATATAATCTGATTCTGAGAGATCAATCCATAGCAAATGAGCAATCTGGACCATCTGTGTCTCAGCATCTATGTGCAGTTACAGAAGTGGGAACAGTATTTGCAGCAAGTTTATCTGAAGAGCCAATTCTTCAATCAACCAAACCAATTGCAACTGTGCAACCAGGGTGTCTTGGGGAAGCTGGTTTTGTGCCAGAGCCATTGAAACCACATGTAGAAGTAGTTGTCCATGGGACACCGCCTGCAGTACACTCTATAAATTATGATCAGCAAGTTTTATCTCAAATAGATGTGCAAGGTATAGAGCACATGGAACAAGAAATGGATAAATGTGTCACAGAGGCAGTTCTGATTAGATCAGCAATACAAGATGAGAGTTATGAATTTGCAACTGAAGAACCAGATACAGCGATTGAAGTTGTTGTTCATTCTAAAGATGAAAACATACCTGGAGTTTTTGAAGATGCATTCTCCTTATCGGAGCTCTCATCAACTCAACAAACTGATCAATCTTTAGAAAATATGGTTGCGGTGAGAGACCAGCTATTCACACACGAGCTAAATCTTGATGCTAAAGAAACTACAAAGTTTGAATACCCCATAGAAGTTGTCACAACTGACCCTGGTTTTAGGTTGCCTGAGGTTGCTGTAGTATCTCCTGTACCTCATCCTCTCACTGTTGCCACTGTTGTGACACCAACATCTAAAGTGTCTGAGTTAATGCAACCTACAGTTGCTGAAACTGTCGCTATTACAAGTATAGGGTCAACAGTGTCACATCATATGAAAGGAATTCAACAAGTTTCAACACAGAGAGATATTAGATATACTCCCCGGCAGAGTGAAATAAGTGCAGCCACAATTATGTCATATCCTGTGGCATCAATGGAAGAAATACCATTGCAATCTAGACATGAAAGACAAACAAGATTCCCACCAAAACAAAAAGATGAAATGATTGGTTACATGCCTTCATCGGAGATACAACACCATGTACTTGAAGAATTCCCAGTCATAACAAATGATGAGACTACTTACAGAAGGAGATCATCTATCTCATCCATAGTACAACCACCATACACCACTAGTGATTCATTTACTTATCCTGCAGAGCTTGAAATGCCTGCTCAGGTAGCTAAAGCAGAGTCACTTGCTGCTGCTAGACAAGAATCCATAACCATGCAACAACCACAGCAGTTTGCACAAATAATTACCATGCCAGCTGAAAAAGACTTTCCAGTGGTTGGCTATGAAGCTCAAGTATCTTACAGGAGGGAATCAATTCCATTATCAGAACAGCAACCAGAAGTCTCGACTCATCCATGTGAATATGATAATTTACTGGACACAATAACCCAAGATGTACACACACATATAAGCCCAGTAGCCTCTGTACCAGAGATTCCACCAAGTGTATCTGTGGCTCCAATCACCATCACCAAAATTCAACAGGAGTCAATTGAGAGCCAAGAGATAAGAGGACCAGAAAAGGTGGTCTCCAGTATGAGTCACATGTATTCCTCTTCAATTTCCACCTCAGGTCAGCCTCCTGAAAGTCTGTCTAGTAGGGTCACCCAAGTGGTCACCACTGAAGTGCAACGGACTACTGTTTCTGTTGTCCATGAAAGACTTCAACAAGTTCCTCCACAAAGCATAGCCATCACTATACAACCAGACATAGCGAAAGTCCAACCCCTCCCTAAACAAAATGGCAAGATTATTTATCCTGGTGATGTTATTGATTTACACACTATCAGGTCAGGCATAAAAATGACAGAGCAAGGCATGGATCTGACGCCACCCGAGTCTTGCCGACAGTCTGTTTCAAGTGACTCAAGTGGACGTCATATTACCGCAGTGCAGCCTGAGATTGTAAATCTTAGTGCTGAGCTTATCCCTGCAACAACACTGTCTGTTGTCACGGACAGCATCACAATAGTCACATGCACAGCAACCATTGCCTCATACAATACCACTCCAGCAGAGAAACCGCTTGATTTACACGGTTCTGTTGCATCACTGCCATTACCACTCACCACATCCACATACAAGCCATTTGAACCACTTGCACAAATTGTCTACAAACCTGTAAAGACCCCACCTGTATTCACTGATGTAGTATCTATGACTCAAGACATACCCATGAATCTTTCCATTGAAGCTCTTGTCTCCTCTGGAAGAAAACAGTCATTGACTTCAGCACCAACAATTATCAGCAATGTAGGTCCTATTATATCTCTTGAGGCTACTGGAGCCATGGACTTGTCAAACTATAAACCAGTGAGGGCAATGGTGGCATTGTCTGATACAGACCAAGGAGTGGTGACTTCTATTGTAGAGGATGATGGGGTTCCAATGGACCTTACGGCTGGCAGAAGGAGCATCTGCTGTGATGTAATTTACAAGCTGCCATTTACCGGAAGCTGCAGAACACAAGCTCCTGTAACAACTCAACCTGACAACCATGCTGGCTTCAAAGATCATGCAGGACTGTATAGCATTAAAAGTACTAATGGGATAAAAGCATCATTATCTGAGACTAATCTAACAAGCACAGGACTGTCCTTCTATGATCTCAAAAATGACTACTTCAGCGGCTCTTCTGACACAGCTGTCGACCTAACTGCTGCTAAGCTTTCAGCTGGTAAGCAAATCTTTCTATACATTTTTTGTATTTTATTAGTTTGGCTCGCATGTATTTAAGACTGTACTCTTGTTCTTCTTATAGGCAATACATTTTTATTCAAAGCATTTATTTTTTCTTTAACATACAGCATACTGAAGTCACTTTATGCTTCCAGTTTTGTGATGTTTAGCACTTAAGTTCATAAAAAATGTTTTAATTGCCTGATTTGTTTTCTAACATGCATGACATTTTCAAATGATCCCAACAATTTGTTTTGTTTGTTTTTCTTTTCTTCATACAGATGCATGCGTTTGCCTGCGTGTACTCCCTCAATACTTTGGTTTTGCATCCTGCTAACCAAACTATCTCCATAAATGCATGTCCTCTTTTTGGAACTATTTCTAATACTATTTGCATGATCCTTAGAAAATAAGTTAGTTTCTTACTTGCAAAATTTCTAATGCCGTTTACTGAAAGAAATTTATATATTTTGAATTGTGACAGGCGAGGCACGAGACTTCACAAGCAAAGCAACCAGTGTCTACTCAGCGATGATTACTTCGCCATACTCCCAGGTTCCTGCTGCTGGGTTTGGTGTAAATAGTGCTTTAAGAACCTCAGATGGAATAGTTTATTCCTCTGTTGCAGCACCAGTTCCATCCACATATGCAATTACAACTCAACCAGGTTCCATCTTCAGCACTACTTTTACCCCTATATCAACTGTGCAGGATCAGTCCTTACTGCATTCCTATGGATTTGTTCCAACAGAGCCAGGGCAGCTTGTTCCCTTTGAGGCAGAGCTATCTAAAGAGTTCTTCCCTACAGCCTTGGCTGACATAATAACTGGCTACCCCGAAATGTACTCAGATACCACCCTGGAAGCAATTGCTGCTTCTTTAGATGCACTAGCTTCTTCACCAATATTTCCTGGCTTAGACAACACCAAAATGGCCCAGTATCAGATGGAGAGGGAGTTTCTAGAGTTAGAGAAGCTTAAGCAGCTATGTCTTGCTGAGGAGCTGGAATGGGAAAGACAAGAAATCCAGCGTTACAGAGAACAGGAGCAACTTATGGTGCAAAGAGAACTTGAAGAACTTCAAGCACTGAAACAGCAGCTTCTTCTTCAGCAAGAAGAGGAACATCATGCACACATGGTGGCCCAACAGGAGACCTATGCTCAACAGAAAGAACAGTTGCAGCAAATCCAACAACTCCAACTCCAACTCCAGAGGCAACTTGATGAGCACTACAGCAGCACTGGTATGACAGGAAACCTTTTAGAAGCTAAATATGCAGGAGTAGGGGACAGTGGTCAGTACTGGCCTGTAAAAGATGAGTCTACGTTTCCATCTACATTAACACAAACAGAACAACACCATGAGCAGCTTAACATAGTAAAACTTCCAGCTGACCAGGATATAGGGAAAAAAATCCTCGACAGCGGTGTACAAACAGATGATGAAGACTCTGCAGAAAAGCAGCAAATGGGAAGAAAAAAGAAAACAAAGAGAAACATTGATAGCTCAGCTCAGTCTGATGATGACGATCAAGATGAGTGGGATGCCCCCACCAAAGTTCGACGTCGTTCTCGAAAGCATAGCAGTGAAGGGAAACATGGCTCCAAGGTGTCTAGCATTGCCATCCAGACAGTAGCAGAAATTTCTGTGCAGACTGACCACTCTGGAACCATCAAGAAACCCAGTGTCCAAATGGACACTAAGGTAGAAATCATTAAGCACATATCAGCTCCAGAAAACTTTCACAGAGGTGGCAGTCTGAGCTGTCAGACAGACACAGACAGAAGGAACTCACCTGTTGAGGTTGGATATAGCACACAACTAACAGCAGATGTCCCCTCTAAAGCTAAAGTTCTCTACAGCCAAGTCTCTCCATTATCTCCAGAAAAGTCCTATGGAGGACAAAGAATGCTAACTGCTGACCCAACTAGATTTTCCTCTGGCCCTCGGAGTTTAAAAGCTGGCCAGAAGTCTCTGTCAGATCCTAAATCTCTTAGTCCTTCAACAGAAGACAGAATTGGAGGATACTATACAGAAGGCTATTCTGTAAGTCTATTAAAGTTATTTTGCAAATAAGTGGGAAAACTATTCAAAATAGCTATTTTCTTATGTATTCTATATTATCTATTTCTGTGTTGTAGGTCAGAGGTTCTTCTTCTAGCAGTGGTAAGAAAGTAAAGCGTACCCTACCAGACCCTCCTCCTGAGGATGACACGTTGGCGGGAAGATCTGGATATAGCACAAACTCTGCTCGTCGCCGTCTTGCTCGCAGCACAACAATGGCCCGAGCAAAGATTCTGCAAGATATAGACAAGGAACTTGATCTGGTGGAGAGGGAATCCTCTAAACTACGCAAGAAACAAGCTGAGCTTGATGAAGAGGAAAAGGAGATTGATGCCAAGTTGCGGTGAGTTGCTGCATGCGTATACACTGAAACAAATAACTAAGTGCTACAGACTGAGTAGCTTCAGATTTTGTTAGAATAATAATTAAAGCAACAATCAGCAGATTAACAATTACAGAGATACCATTTAGTTAATATGTATTAAGTTATTTGTCTTTTGTTCATGTGCATGATTCCTTTTTTACCTTAATAGCTTATGGGCTAAAAGACTACCTTGACAACACTCAATGAGACCTCTCCACTCTTACACATAGTAACAGGTACAAATGTGTGAGAAACTGGAACATTGTTTGGCTATTTAAAGTGTGCTCTGATAATTGTTGGTGTTTGGAATCTCAAACTTTTTTCCATTGATCTAGGTATCTGGAGATGGGTATAAACCGTCGAAAGGAGGCCTTGTTAAAGGAAAGAGAAAAGAGAGAAAGGGCATATCTCCAGGGGGTGGCGGAGGAAAGAGACTACATGTCAGACAGTGAGGTTGGCAACATAAGAGAAACTCGGGGGGAAGGCCTGGAGAGACCACGGACCGCTCCTCAGTCAGAATTTGATCAATTCATCCCCCCCCAAACTGAGGCTGATTCTCAATACAACACCCTTACAAGTCCCTATTCTCAATATGGTCAGTACGTTCCTCAGACCCAAACCACAAGCCATTACACCCAGCAGAATTTGTATCAGCAGCAGTCGCTATACCATCAACAGGTGTCTCCTTACCAAACACTAACGCTCTCCCATGCTCAAGCTCAGCCAAGCAGCTACCAACATGCTTTGCTTTTGCAACAAGGAAAGCAGCGTCAAACCACCTTGTCTGAGTTAGAGCCCAAAATTACCACCAACTATGAGGTGATACGCAACCAACCTCTGCTCATTGTTCCATCTTCTACAGAAAGTGGCTATGGGGTTGCTCACATGGGTGGCAAGTATGGCAACTTAGATTTGAGGTTAGAGGAAAGAAGTATGGCCTCTAGTCCCATGTCAAGTATTTCTGCTGATTCCTTCTATGCTGATATTGACCATCACAATGCCAGGAACTATGTGCTTATAGAGGACATAGGAGAGCTTACCAAGGCTTCAACAGGACTTGGCAGTTCTGCCATGGGTTCTGGATTTAGCCTGCCTGATAAAGAGCTATCAAAAGCAGACAGACTACTCAGGGCAGCTGAAGCCAGGCGTACAGCGGAGGTAAATATTTTATTATTGTGTTATTTCGTGTTACATCCAATCTTTGTCTTTTTAGATGTTTATGTTTGATTATTTAACTTTTTTGATCATTTGGATTTGCATTTCAACATTGACGATTGCAAATTAACTATGTGTGACAAGATTTCCCGAATTACAGCTTCAGTTATATTTTATTCTTTTATTGTCATCTTATTATTGTAAAAGTGAACTCAAATTATTATTTAAATGTAGGTAAAATGTATTTGACCTTCTAACTTTACCAGAAATTTTACTCCACCTCGTAAATATATTAAAATACTTTAACTGACTCACTGTGTGTTATGTTAGGAAAAGAACATTTTTCTAACATACAAAAAGCATTGCCTAATTGTAAAGTGGAAATGAAACAACAAAAAGTTAAAAATTTTTACAACAACTTTTGTCAGGTCCCTACTAGACCAGCCGTAGAAATATATATAGCTTTTTTTTTTTAAACCCAGGACTTCAAACTTAGTCAGGTTGAAAGGCAATCAAATTGAATCAAAATAAAATTTTAAGTCATATTTAGATCTAAACCTTTTTTGTTGATTTGACTGTTTGTTTAGGCCTGTTGTTCAGTCTCTAAATGGTCGTCTTCCAGAAGAGCTCTGTACTTATCTACATCCATCTTCATCTTAACTCTCACCAGCTTTCTTTACAAGAAAAGCAACCTCGCCATGCCACTGCCAAATGTTAC
Source organism: Poecilia reticulata (assembly GCF_904066995.2). NCBI lineage: Eukaryota > Metazoa > Chordata > Actinopteri > Cyprinodontiformes > Poeciliidae > Poecilia > Poecilia reticulata. The sequence goes on along the minus strand of NC_088835.1, from coordinate 20,640,912 downwards.
ATACTGCCCCACTTTTTTTCTTTTTTTTTTTCCAAAAAGTGAAAAACTGTCATTTTCCAACCACTTCATGGCTTATAAAATAATATTCCTCATGGAATGCATTAAAATGTATGGTTGTGACATGACAACATGTGGAAAAGGTACAAGGGGTAACAGAGATTTGCAAGGCACTGTATGGTTATGGCAACATTACAAGAACTTTTTACGTAATTGAAGAAACTTCATTGATACATTTTTTATTTGTACTTAACATTTGTCAATTCATTGACAGATCATATGTAATATATATAAAAAGTGGTTGAAATATGTTCACACTAATATGTATTTTTTTCATTTCTATACATCAGGTAGCTGAATTTTTGGGCTCATCGCGCTATGGAAAAGGAGAAGATGACTCTATGGAGGAACCCTATGAACTGAAGTTGCTGAAGCAGCAAATCAAGCAAGAGTTTAGACGGGGAACTGAAGGGTTAGAACATTTAACAGGCCTTGGTCTTTCCCAGTATCTCTCAAGTGATAGCAGTTTTCGCCACTTCCCTAAAGGAGAGAAATATAGCATTGGACGACTCACTCTTGAAAAACAGGCTGCAAAGAATCTTCCCGCAGCTATGCTTTACCAGAAACAGATGAAGAACAAAAAGGCATTGCTCGACTCAAAGGCCATCACAAAATTTTCCCCAATTCAGGAGAGTAGGGACCTTGAGCCTGAATTTGGTAGCTACATGGGATCTGGAACTTCTTCTGTGTCCAGTCTAGCAGCTAGGGCTAGGTTACTTCAAGATGAAATTACATTTGGGTTAAGGAAAAATTTGTCTGAGCAGCAAAAATATTTGGGGTCTTCTTTAGGAGCCAACCTTTCAGGTTCTCTTAACCTTGGCCAGTCCCTTAGCTTAGGATCCTCTATCAGAGGCAACATTCAGGAGGATGGCACATATCCAAGTGGCACTCGATCCCGTCCCTCTTCTCGACCCTCTTCCAGACCCTCTTCTATATATGGCTTAGATCTGTCTATCAAAAGGGATCTCTCTAGTTCCTCACTCAGACTAAAGACAGAGGGGGAGGTCCTGGACGCAGCATTTGCTCCTGGAGTCTCCAGAGCAAAACCTACTAGTTTGCCTATCAGCCAAAGCCGGGGCCGTATCCCCATTGTGGCTCAGAACTCTGAGGAAGAAAGTCCTCTGAGCCCAGTGGGGCAGCCTATGGGTATGGCTAGAGCTTCTGCTGGTCCTCTGCCTCCCATTTCTGCTGACTCTAGGGATCAATTTGGGTCTAGCCATTCCTTGCCAGAAGTACAACAGCATATGAGAGAGGAATCTCGGACACGTGGCTACGATAGAGATATCGCATTCATCATGGATGATCTGCAGGGTGCCATGTCTGACAGTGAAGGTAAATGGAGTCTGAGACTGTTGCAGCAGTTCAACTGTGCGGACCTGCTTGTAATGCATGCTAATGCAGAGTGGTTTTATTGACTTTATGCGTAAACCGTCTCTTTTATAATTATCAGTGCTTCAATTAATTGTTTGTGATACTTTCCTATATTTTTCTTTGACTTAATAAATTTAAATTAAATTTTGCATGTTTTTTCTTTGTTTTTGTTTCTTTTATATAACTAACTCAAAAGTACATTAAACTCTCAACCTGAGTTTATGTATGCTACCATTCAATTCTGTCCAGTTTTGGTGTGATTTCATTTGCATGTTTTAAGTTCTTCACTGATAGATTTTCCCCCAAACTCTCAAAACACAGAAATTTTAATAACCATTCATGTTTTCCATGTTAAAACCATCTTGTTTTTATGAGAGCTTAAGACTTATGAATAGTACTACAAATACATACTATACAAAATATTTTTTGAATGTTTGGTAAACAAGTCATGTTGCTACCACTTTAATGTTAAATGGAGCAGAGCAACATTTATAGTCCTTTTGAATCTTAAACAATAATTTTAACACAAATTTAGTTTAGCAGTTTCTGGTATTATTCTGTATAAATGTGATACATGTTGCAGTATATATTAAATATTGCAAATAAATAGCACAAATATTATATTATCCATGACATATGCATGTACAGTCTAACATGTAATTGCTGTGTTGTATGCAATTTGCCTCACCTATAAATCATGAATGCCTACAATATTTAAACAGAAAATCTAGTTTTCTATTTACTTTTGTCATGGAGCTGCTTCCACAATAATCTGGAATATATCTGCAACAAATTAGTCTTCAGAACAAAATGGTCTGAACTTGGTCATCACTTCTTAGTAACTACAACATTTCTATAAGTCTTCAGTGTGGCAAAATCATTTTGATATTGATATAATTTTGTCATTTTTAAAGTGGTAAAATAACTCTGGCTAGTAATGTTTAATACTTCCTTCTCTTTCAATGACAGAAACAGTGCAAAGTAATCTGATACACAGACGGGCTTGTACATTTGTAATAATAACTGCCTCTATGGAAAAAGCAGTGACTATATTTTACTATAGATTTTTGTGTGATGTAGTCACGTGTGTCTCATTTGTGTTGGTGTGTATATAATCTTGGATTATTTTTTTTCTGTATTTTGCATCCTTGCATGTTGTGTATTGCGTGTTTTCCATTTCCATGTTAATAAAATTTATATTTTTGGCTTGTTGTTTGTTGTTGTGGATGTCTCGTTGAGGTGTGAGATGTCCATTTTATTGAAATATATTGAATATTGAAATGGACTATTCATTTCAATAAATGTGTAATTGGTAGTGTTCAAATTTATCTTATTAAAACAGCTGACAAGAAGCATTATAAATAATAATGAGTTTAGATAACTTTCTGGATTATGTAAAGTCATGAGTATTTACATTCATACACAAATGTGACAGAAACCTAAGTGGTTCACCATAAACACTTTTTAAAGAAGGTAGTACTTACCATGGAATCATATTAAAGTGTATATCTGCCTTTATTACAGTACTAAGTGAGTCCATGCTGGTTTTAAACAGAGGTGCTGCCAGAATCTTTCATGAAAGTGGTAGAGTATCCTACAGCAACTGAGAGACCAGTTATAATATTTTTAAATAATAATTACAAAAGCTCTTTGCTTGAATGCCCAAAAAATATATTTTGTACATGTTTCTGCCTGGAATCATCCTTCAGGCCAGCAATATCACGCAGTGTCTTGGAAAAGTATTTTTTTACATTTGCCATGATTTTATCACAGAATTCCCCACAGAGTAGCACAATAGTTGAGAAAGAATTGAAATGTGGGAGAAATGACCGCTTTCAATATTTATTTTTTACAAAGAAACATCTGAAAAGTGTGGCACACATTTATATTCAACTGATCTTAGTCTAATACAACAAAATAAAACACCAGCAAGGCCATTTTTAGGTGGATCATCAGCAGGATAGTCTGGTGCTGGTTAGAAAGGGGAGACAGAGAGACTTATGCAGAGTGTCAATTATGCCAGAACTGCCACTGACTGCAAACCTACCAAAACATGTATGTACACCTAAACATATTGTGGCTGCTTCCTTCCTCCCAGCAGCTGTAAGTCTATAATCACCACTCCTCCCAACAAACTCAGTAAGTTCTTTATATGCTTGCTGTTATTTTCAGTTTAAAATATTCTTGTAAGTAATTTGTAATTGTTGCACACAAGTACACAAAGCAGTTTGTATTTTTTTATTTTTTTTAAATTTTACCCTGTTGCACATTTCTTAGTATCTAAATGTGCTATATTTGTAACTGAATAATTAAAAAAGAATGGCAATTATACAAAAAGTCAACTTCAAAGGAACTGAAGAAAAACACTGTGGAAGGAGAAACCGTTAACTAAAAGTTAAGAACTCCACAAATCTGTCCTTACAAAAGAGTGTCAAGGAAAAAAGCTTTAGTTGAGAAAAAGTCACAACAAATCCAGCTTAAGATTTTCAGCAATTCGATGTACAAGAGTATTTCAGGAGGGTTTGCTTTACTTGCTTATCACTCTGATCAGATGAGACCAAAATTGAAAGTTTTGGCTATATATGCCAGAAAACGAACACTGTACATAACCCTGAACATGCCATGCCCGAAGTGAAAAATGTTGGTAGCATCACACTGTGGGAATGCTTTTTTTTTTTTATCAGAAGAGTAAAGTCAGATTAGATCGATGGAGCAAAACTGGGCAATCCAGGAAAAATAATTAAAACTACAGGCCTCAGAAGACCTGAGAAATTGCAGAAATTCAAATTCCAACAACCCTACGCAAAGATTTGTAATATGCCCAACGTAAGACATACAGCTGAAGTATCTTTGGTATTACATCTTAACTCCATGGACAAAATACAAGTACAAATGCATGCCACACTTTCAAGTTTTTTTTTGTTTTGTTTTTTTGTGACAACCCTGCCATTTTTCTTTTCACTTAAGACTCATTTAAAATCCCTTCTTCCTAGAATACAATGAAATTTGTGGATGAAACATGACAAAATGTAAAGAATTTCAAGGGGCTTCAATACTTTGACAAGACACTGTAGGAGTAGGAATTTCAAGCATGTGTCTTTCTGATTAATGCTTTCAGTGCATGTGCTTCCCTATAGTCTCAATACAAAACCTTAGCAAACATTTGTGAGATAAGAAAGCATATTTTGAAAAAAAAAATTCTGAAAAAAACATATAACTTTGTACCCCAGCCGGAGGCCCAAACTGGAATATAGAAGGTGAGACAGCATTTTAATTTCATGTAGTTGCATAGAGAACTGTGACTTCATGCTGCACATCATAACTGAATGGTCCACCTCTCTGGCTGATTCTGTAAACATACCAGACTCATGCTGGAATGAACCACCCTCTCACTAGTATATAGTGCATATCATTTAGCAAACCCGTAGTATCTGACATGTTAGTTTTATTTTGGAATGAACCATGGTGAATTAAGATTTTTCTTTCAGGAATGTCTGCTCTGTGGTTCTGTAACCATTCTGACTCATTTCTATTATTCATGCTCATGCACAAAAAAGGCAAAATCATGCGTATATATGTGCACCAGTGTCCACAAGAACTATGTTGAAAGTGCTACCCACTGCTTTTTTCTCCAAGACATACAGCAGTTCATTTGCAGTCATCATTATTGGTGCACCTTATTTGTATAATTGGATCTCTAATCATATGATGCCTGTTTAACCAACCTATGTTTATTTTTCTACACATATGATTAGGATTTTTCTTAGTTGCAAAATCTTGATTGTAAAACCTGCAAAATCTCCCAATAATTCCTTAAGCTTAAGATGCATTAGTCTTCTGTTAGATGGGTTTTGGGGAGCTTTAGAGAGAATTCCCCTCAGAGTTTGTCAGGATTATGTCAACATAGTACTGAAATGTCATAGTTACACGGATTTACATTCTAAACCCAGCACTTTGAATAAGATGTATCAAATCATCAAATGCTTCCATTAGAAACTGTTTGGCTTTTAGAAAATATTTTTTCTTCATCTATTGATTGATTTAAAAAATAATAATAAATAAAAATCAGTCTTGGACAAGCTATTGATTGAAATATCAGTTTCCAAAAATAGGAATATTGAGATCAGAGGTATTGCAAGGCATAATAAACATGCTGTTAGAAACACATTTCCCTTATATAGAGTTTGATTAACATTTTGTATTGAATAAGATAGTTTTTAGTTACTTTCCTTTTACTTATCTAGAGGACACATATCTGAGATCTTAATGCATTTTAGCAAATGAGGCATTTAAACAATTTATTTAAAATTGGAAAAAAAGAAAAAAAATGGATTGCTGGATTAAGATTTATCCAGCTATTGGGGAATTTGTCACTAGCTGATTGTGTAATATTTTGAACAATTTTCTCTCCTTGTTCAGCCTACCACTTGAGGAGAGAGGACACAGATTGGTTTGATAAGCCAAGAGAAGGGCAGCCTCAGAGTGGATACATGTCAGACAGGAGACAGGTGCGGACTCAGCATCAGTTTCCTATGTAAAATTCTCCTGAATTGTTTGAGAAGTCTTGTAATAGTTTTTTTTTCTTTTTTTGCAATAAAATTCTTAAATTATTTTTTAGATGAAATTGGTTCCTTACACCTTCCCTCACACTCGTGTGAAGCTTAAGAGAGACATGACAGACACCAGCGTCTCAGGTAAAGCACAAACACATGGACACTGTGAAATGGTCAGTGGGTTTTATGCTTCAGATTTTTGTGATTACAATCTATTTTCAACCTCAGGCAATGGACTTGGGGTCCGTGTCGTGGGTGGCAAGGAGATTCCAGGCAGTCGTGGTGAGATTGGAACCTACATTGCTAAGGTTATTCCTGGAGGCATGGCGGAACAAACAGGGAAAATTGTAGAGGGTAAGTGGATAATGAAAAAGAACCTTAAGGCAAGACTAGGCCAACATTAAGGTAAGGGAAATTATAGAGCCAATGCATGATAACGTCATTGGAGTCACGTTTTGCCCAAGTTATGCATGCAAACTGTAGGAAGTTACCTAAATCCTCCATGGAAGTGTAAATAATGTTTAACTGTTTCAGTTTAACAGTTTGCCTTAGCATACATTAACTGTACATATTTATTTATTTTAGAGTTGTGAATGCATTTCTCTGAAATCTGATAATTATATTTTTCAGCAGGCAAAGTAGAGTAAAAGAGTTAGTACATATGTAAAAGACAATTACCCTTGATTTATACTTTATATTATAAGTTACAGTATATTCATAACTTAAATGCTCTAATTTGAGTTATTTAGCCTGCCATGAGAAAAAAAAAATGGGGGTTCAATTTTCATAATCATCACTCTGTCACAGTTTTAAAAGAAATATTGAATTAGCAAGCTAAACATTTAGCTTATAAGCTACGTATTTAGTTTACAAATTAAATATTTAGCTTGGTGCTAAATATTTAACATACAAATTCACTGCTGTCATAGGAGAGGCACATAAAGATCATGTGTCTTTCTGTGGCAGGCCGTGCATTGGTAGCTGGGCCTTCAAATGGACTTTACCAATGTACAGTGTAGTAAAGCTATTCCTATACCTTTTTTTCCAAAAATGTTATTCAAGCCAACGTAACCAGTACTGTCCCTGAACACAGAAAACAACTAAATTAACCCACACTTTTTTTTACAACAATGGCAGACCTATGTGTTCTGTCTGTGCAGCTCCACCTCTTCAGATTATCTGGCGTCGTAAAGCATCATTTTAGTAAATAAGCATAACTTGCATGTGCCGGATCATATGTGCACCTCTGTACAACTGAAGGATTATGAAAACATGCCACTAGATCAGAAAGTTTTACCCATCTCCTGAGGCCTAGCACGTTCACTACATCGTTCCAAGTGCTATTTGCATTTTCATTTCGTTGTGTAAATGCAATTTCTTTTTGAATACGCAGCAGAAAATATTTTTCTGCTATTTTTCTTTTTGGAAATGATGTGTGAACAGGTTCCAGAGAGATCAACATGGCAATCCAAAGTATATAAAAATCATGTGCCTCTCTGTTACTGCTATTGAATTTGGTTACTAGCTTTTTTGTCAGTGATCAATGCCATTTAGATTTGTTATCTATGCAATTGTGGCTTTTGAACTTGAAACACCTTATTTATTTGTTGGCATGATCTTGATGTAGCCTGTGTAAATTACTACACTTATATAAATTATGAACTTTTAAAAAAATGTAAGGAGTGGTAATCAGGATATATATTGTTAGTGGAAAAATATTCCTTATTTTCAAAGATCATTAATGACAGGAGGTAAAACAACTGCTTCTATTGTGGATAATTGATATCTCTGCCTTATCTAACACATATTGTCTGAAATGTAAGATGTAACTCTTTTTGTAATGGAAATTAGTTTGTATTTTTTGTTTTGTTTATTATTATAATATTACCATTTAAATTTAAAACACCATTTCTGCTGTGGACTCAATTCTGTTTCCATTAGGCATATTTTTTTGGTTGACTTGATAGATATACTAGTACCATTTTCAGTCATCTCTAGTTTTGTTGTTGCTCGGTTTGTTATGAGAAAGTCTGCCATGTCTAATTAAAATGTGGAAAACTCCTCCCCCACATTAGTGGGCTGTGTTAGTCATTAAACTATATTTAGCTTCAGAAATACACAAAGGGCAGCACTGAAAAATACACTGTAAATGAACCTGTAAATTGCTACTTCATTTGTTCTTAAAATCCCTATAAATTACAATAATTGATTTTCTGAAGATGACAAATCAAACAGGGGTAACAGTGAAGATTAACTGCCATGTAAAGTGAGACATGTAAAGTGAGTAACAATGTCATATAGATCCAGTGCCAAATTCTGGAGAGAAAACCTGGCTATTAGTATTGGTGGGAAAAGTGACAATGCTATGATTCATTAACATTATTTTCATACAGATAAAATGACAATCGCATATTTCCTCTGAACAGGCAGAATAATTGTGTTTGTTTGAAACTGGGTATGTTACTTACAGTTACAGTGATGTGATTCACATGGATTTTATGGCGTAAGAGCAGATTATCTTTGTCTGGTTTAGGTTCAAACATGTAATTGTGTGTTGTTTCTAAATACCAATTTCATAATGGTAAATGGACTGAATTTTTATAGCGCTTTTCCAATCATGTTGAGTCACATTCAAGTATTCGCACTCACTAAACTCACACCATCTATACATGTATAGACAGTTTGGGGTTAAGTGCCATCGACACGTGGCAGGAGGAAGCTGGAATCAAACCAACAATCTTCCGATCACAAGACAGCTACTCTACCCTCAGAGCCACAGTCGCTCTGTACTAATTCTTAAATTCCACTGCATGTAACTGTAATTTATTTTTTAAATAAAACGATTAAATGATAAAAAAAAAAAATGTAAGACTACTAAACTTTATTTTTTCACATCTGACCTCTGATTCTGAAATGTTGCATAGAGGACACAAATGTCCATTTATTTGGTGGGTTGCAGTGAAAACTGAACTTTCTGGACCAAAATATTGTTAATTTATACATTGGGAAATAAAGCCTGAATGAATAAAAAGTCTGGGAAGTGAAAAGCATGCTTTTGTTTTTAACCTGGCTTCATCTTGTTGCAGGGATGCAGGTGTTGGAATGGAATGGAGTTCCGCTAACAGGGAAGACTTATGAAGAAGTGCAGTGCATTATGGGCAACGCTGGTGCAGAGGCGGAGCTCTGTGTGAGACTGTGAGTAACATCTGTCAATGTTTATCTCCCAGTCTCTCTGGTACTCTCACATATTTTGTTGCAATAAGGCAACATTGCACCTTTGATCAGAATCTCTCCACCCCTCTGTTCATCTTATTCATCACCTCTTCATCTGTGATATTTTTAATGTGTGACTTATTGCTTCAAAGGCACGCAATTTATAATTCCATAATTTATTCTCTTTGAATCCAAGCAGTGACCTTAATATGCTGTCTGACCCTGAGCACCCACAGGCCCTGGATCACCATATCCAACTCAAGGCTGGTACGCATTAAAGATTTATTGATATGTCTGAATATGTTCACCTAAGATACATGAATACAGCATGGAGCATGGTGCATATTTCTCTCAGCAGGAGGTCAGCGATCTCCTGGTGTGGACCCTAAACAGTTAGCTGCAGAGCTCCAAAAGGTATCCCAACAGCAAACTCCTGACATAGCAGGAACAGGGTCTGGGGGCTTCGGAGTCCTGTCTGCATTGGAACGCTCGGCCCTCCTCCACTCGGGCCCTGGGTCAGCAGCCTCCAGTGGGGTCCCAAGCCCTGGGCAACCGGGATCCCCTGCCATCAACAAGAAACAACGTCACAAGGTAGCTCAGTTATATAACTGAAAGTGGTACACACCAAAGAACTGCCACCTTTGGCTGAGATGACTGATGCAAGCCTGATGTTTGCTATATCTGGAAATGTGTCTTTCACATTCTTTGGAGAGCTGCTTTATAAAGCCTCATTCAAATGTTTTTGAGCATGAACAGGCAGCTTAAGGTCACACCACAGGCATCTCAATCAGATTTAAGTTCAGACTAAAGCCAATATCTCTCTTACAGCTTTTTAGGTCAAATATGAGGGAAGCCGATTTGTTTTGATATGGTTAACATTGGTTGCTGTTTTTAAATATTTCTTATTGTTGAACATTGAGTCTGGTGAGGTGGTGATGACTTTCCTTTATAGGCCAAGTCAAAATGTGTGTGTTTACAAAATCACAAGCAAGTGACCTTATTATTCCCCATTTTCTTTTTTTTTTTTAGCCAACAGAGGTGATGAAATCACCTCATCCCATTACTGGAGAAATTCAGGTAGGAAATTTAGATTTTTATTTAATTATTCTAAGATCAAACAAACAAAGGAATACTGATCTGCCAGTGTGATCCACTCATTTTCCTCTGCTTTGCCCAACAGCTCCAGATTAACTATGACAGGAATCTGGGAAACTTGATCGTACATGTTCTGCAGGCAAGAAACTTGGCCCCCCGAGACAATGACGGTTACTCTGACCCTTTTGTGAAGGTCTACCTTTTACCAGGAAGAGGGTGAGCTCTAAAAGGGGCTTCAGTTTGGACTGAGGTCTTGTCTGTGTTTACCTATTTGATTTCAAGTCTGTCTTATTTTCTCTTCCCCCAGTTTTTTATGACTTTGTAAGTGTTCTGTATAACACTGACTAACCCCTTGAGTTTGTCTGGGAGAAGGACATGATGATATGAGGCAGTCTTTTGCCCTGCATTATTGATTATTTGGATTTTATATTTTACAGAATTACCCAAAATATTATATTTAGATCTTTGTCAGAATGTGTCATAATAGCTATTATAGGTACTTGCATCAGCATTTGTATCCCTTGAACTTTTTAACATTTTGTCTCTTTACAACCACAAACATCTCAATGTATTGTATTAGGAATTTATGTAATATAACTTTGCAAAGTTGCAAATAATTATGGATTTAAAGAAAATTATTTAGTGACAATGCCACTTTAAAGATTCTAATGAAAATTAAGCTGTACAATCATATGGGATTTTAATGTGTAATATTTAATATCAGGATAAATCTATGTTCATTCAAAACAATACTGAACAAATGGCTAAGGGGGTAAGTCTACAGAAATCTAAAGCTCAGGTGGGATACTGGCCTCCTGACTTAAACTCATGGGTGTCTCAATGTCCTGTGCTGCAGTGTGTTTAAGATTCAAAGGATCGTGCCATGTAGGTTATTGTATGATGACATGACGATATCATTCTGTTGAGAAAAGTCATATAGACATAGCTGTATAGGAATTTGAAGTTGCTGGTTTTGGATCTGCTTGCAGTTTTAACAATAGCAGCGCATTAAGTGAACAAATTCAGTCCATGTTGGCTACTCCTCCAAATATTGAATTAACATTAACAGGGCAATTTCTGGAAAGTGTCATAGTCCAACTGGCATCAAAGGCACATGTTAGCAGTTGGGTAAAACTTAATATCTCAACACAGTCCACGCCTCCGGGAAGCAATTGTGTTCACAATAGCTGAAAGCCCAGACCATAGGCCCAGACCCTCTGTATGAATAAATAAATATGTCTGGAGAAGTGGCTAGCTTTTACTAGGCTAGTCTGAAACTAATATTGCTGCTGGCACATGTACAGTGCTGTTCTAAATTTAGCATTTTGATATAATTTAAGATCAGCGCCATTATGTGTGACGGGGACGTGTCATGTTTGAAAATAAAAAAAAATTTAAAATTAATTTTCTGCCCACATTTACAATAACATATTACTCCTTCCATTGTTTCTAATGCTTCACGAAATAATCCATTCCACTTGACTGATAGGAAAATACTCATATCACTAAAACAGCACTCTGGATTTTCCTGGTTACCTACAGCATCTCACTGCACTGCAAGTCCAGTGCCAACAAGGTAATTGCTTGCACAGGTGGCTGAAAACTGGAAAAGATGAAGTCAGTCACATTTACAATTCAGTCACAATGTCTAGCCTCTGTCATGAGGTGATAGAAATTTCTGGTTTACTTGTGCTAGTGGTTCAGTTGTAGGAGCTGCGATTGAACTGCAGACGTGACTAAGGCATATTTTTATCTTTTCTGGAAAGAAGTCGAACATTTATGTGTCAGTTATGTGTTGATCTGTCACATAAAATCCCAATACAATGCATAATTTCTAACTGTTACACGGCTTGTTGAAAAGTTCAAAGGTGCCCAAACTGTCTTTCCTAATTCATCTAATGTGAATTAGTCATTACTTTTTTTCTTTTTTTTTTACCCTAATGTTTCCACAGTTTCTACCTTACATCTGTTCCTCTCTCTTCCCAGGAGAGTGTGAATAACAAGAAAGAATCAATAAGGCTTTTAGCTGCTGTCTAACAATATCTGTTCTTAGATAATGGCCCCATCAGGTCTGTTTATGAGTTTACGCTCTCTCTTGACCTACAGGCGACATAAGTTAAAAAGGAAAGCTCATTTAAAATACTTGTGCTCCTCGACTTCTTTAGGGTTGAGGAGCATTTTAAAATCCATTTGTCTGACATAAGCAGAACAGAGCACATTCAGGGTACTCCACTGGCAATATTCATTCATCATCAGGGTAGACTCTTTTTCTAACATATATCATTTGGACACAAAACAAGTGATGCATAATGCAGCAAATATTGATTGCCTCAGCTCTCTATCCTTTACTGCTTTTTCTTTGTGCACTCTGGGCTTCTCTGACTGTTATTCGTATTTTTTTGCCTTTCTTGTTTGTGATATCTGCCCTCCTCTTCCTCTTCTGGACTCCCTCAGCCAAGTCATGGTTGTCCAGAATGCAAGGTAGTGTGGTGCTGATCTTTTCTTTTCAGTTGATATATTTTATTCTTTTGGGGATGTTTTCTAGTGGTTTTCCATCCTTCTGTTGTGGCCTCTGTTGTTTGTCCAGTTATATTCTTTATTTCACTCTGTTTGACAACACTCATACCACTGCATTCTCCGTCAACTTCATGCTTCTAGTTTCAAAACTCCTAAATTCGTATCTTTGACATTTTTCTTCCATAAAAGCATCTCAGTCTAAATAAACAACGCTTAAATAATAACTCTGTTTGTTTATGAAGTCACACTGAGTATTGACCACTGTACCAGCATTTACAAATCTAATTCATAATTCAAGTATATTGGTTCTAGTAAATATATGCCAGGGACCGAGCTGGGAAATGTATAAGCTTCGTTATTCATTTTTAATGAATTTTGATTACTTTTATTGCTGTATGTCATGAATCATCAGTGCTGATAACAAGAGAAGGACCAAGTATGCACAGAAGACAACAAATCCAGAATGGAACCAGACTGTCATCTACAAGAACATCCATTTGGAGCAGGTACTCTGCACATGTACATATAATTTGTTAAGTGTACACTCATGAACATCCTATGAGACTTTGTTGTTAGACTGCCATCCACTGTGAGCAACGGTGATGTCTCAGCCTATTATAAATCAAATGATTCAGTACTTGTGGCTTTGCTTCGGGGATGCTTTCAGTATCCCAATAAAGCCTCTTGCTAGTACCCTTAGAAGATTAGTTGAGTACAGAAATGTCAGCTACAATTTCAACAGCCCAGCAATGTTCATCAAGGAATAGTGTTCTTCCTGGGGGCACCCTGAGGCAGCCAGATTGTAGCCCAGGAGAGCTGTGGCTACAATCCAGGAGCTTGATATTCTCACTATGCGAATATGTGTGAATGGAAATGACTGATTTCATTGTAAAGGTTCTTTGAGAACCCTTTTAGGGTTGAAAAGTGCTATATAAGTCTGATGTCATTTCCTTGTTTGCACATAATGCATGTTGGAAGATATGCAATGTAACACCCACCTTCTTTGTTGAATATATTCACTTCTGTCGAGTTTGCAATACCTGCCGGTTTTGACAAGATTTCTTAAAAAGACAAAGAAATATAGTTATACCATTATAAACTGTTATTACCCAGTAATCAGCCACGCCCCTGAAACCTCCCAACTCTAACGGACTGACTACTGACCAGCTCTCCAACTAACGGGTCCGAAAAAGCCCCTAATTCCTGGGTATTACCACGGCTGAATTGTCGAGGACATTTTGTTTAAGCTGGCTGCGAGAGAGACACGTCTAAGCTCTAACTACCTTCAATCCGAACGTTATGACCCGCTACAGTTCCTATATCAGACATCGGAGTTGCTCGCCGGTGCCCGAGAACAAAAACCACATTCGTTAACGGTAGCTCTCTCTCTAATTAATAACGTGCACTTGTTACAGCTTAGATAATTTTAAAGACTCGGCCTGAGTCCCAGGGTCATTATTTATCATAACCAAAGAAACGTCTGAAGCCCCCAATTTACTAGGATCATGAACATTGATTTTACATTAACCTGAAAAACTAGTTTCTAAGTGACTTAATTAATTTAACTGTCCACAGCATCAATTTAGACTTTAGTATTTTATTAGCAAGCTTTAGCAGGGGAAAATGACATACAGCTTCTTCAATCAGAAAGAAAAATTAAAAGATTAATATAAGAATTTTTAGAAATCACACTCCCTACCAGTCCCTACTGTGTCACTAACTAAAAATGAGAGGCTTTGGGATGCAGCTCCACTCGACCCCCGATAATGAGGTTAAACTTGGCAGCAGAAAACTTTAACATCCATGGACAAGGTCCTGTCTTGAGAAGGCGGAATCCCATTTAGAATAAATCCAAAGTAGAACTGGTGGACAAGGTCCTGTCTTGAGAAGGCGGAATCCCATTTAGAACAAATCCAAAGTTGAACTGGTGAGAATCCTCCATGGAATCAGTTCTTTATCCATATGCGATCTTCGTTTATTCCCCATGTCTGCTGCTGCATCGTTGAGATAGTCTTGAGTTGAGTGTAGGGCAGTTGTCGAATCAGAACTCGAGTTGTGGGCAACCGGATCTTGTTCCTTTCTCGAGCGGCGCGAAGTCTTCACCTCCCCGTAGTCCCGTTGCACCGCCCTTATCTTAATGCTGCATCTTCGTGTGGTCTCGACTCGAACACCGAGGAACTAAGAACACCGTTTCATCGCCTGCATATATTTTTATACCTTTTACATTTCGGGGGGGGAGGGGGGCACGTATACAGTCCTTTCACCTCCTACATCTCCGCGTACTTTCCCTGACGTCAGGTATCTTCAGTTAGCCTCGACCTTTATTCCACTTAACTTTTAACCTTCCTTGTTCTTCAAAACTTCTTGCTGAAGTCCTCTATCTGTATTCACACCTGATGCAGATATAGTCTAAAAATCTCACTTCCTCTCTTCTCTCTGCTTAACTGTTCTTCCACCCCTCCAGCCTATATTCGTAACACAGCTTCAGACACTTTTTATCCATCTATGGTCTTGTCATTTCTACTCTCCGACCTGTAACCTTTAAAGAAAGGATTACATGTATTTTACTCACCTTTAAAACATCATAAATTCATTTTGCATATAAAAACAAAGATTACATGAGTTTCATTTAACATTAAATCATAATACAAGATTACTAGTAGCTCCAGGCCTTTGTGACCTGTTTTCTGTGTGTCCTGGAAAGATCTCAACCAGTTCCATGACTCTCTTTCTGCCTGACTATGATTTTTTATGATTAAATAGAAAAAAGTAGAATTAAAGCAAAGTTTGCAGGACACAATAACAACAAACACAACCAGATTAATTTTATTACCGTCTGACTCTACTGTTGGGTCTTGATGTCACCTGTGTAATTAATTTTAAAGGTAACTTTATTCATTGTTGTTATTAAACTAAAATCTCCAGCATGGGGAAGTGGGATAAGCTCGACTTTTCTCGACAAAACACATGTTTTTTCATGTCACTTAATTGCATAATAAGCACATCTCAGTCTGTGACCATCTGTTCTCTTTCCTTCTCCCTATCTAGTTAAAGAAAAAGACACTGGAAGTAACAGTGTGGGACTATGACAGATCCTCCTCCAATGACTTTCTTGGAGAAGTAAGTGCTGCTTCACATTTCATGTTTCTCTCACACAAGGTTTCTATTTTCCAGATTTCTTTTCATGATAGATTTTATTTTCAAATATCGTTAGTATATCTGTTAGTATCTCTAGAGACAGACAGACAGACAGATGTCATTGGTTGGGTGAACAAATTCCTACCTAAGATCAGTAGCTGTTAGTGATCAGTAGCACACAGCTGGTGGATGTTTAATGTACTACGGAGCAGAAAGATGATGTCGTTGTTTCTCCCTACATCCAGTGGGTGGCGCAGGTTGCTGCAATCAATAGCAGCCACACAGGCACACCCGCTAGAAGAAAACGCACCCAGTACAATACTTTCATTCTAACGGCTGAGAGGTTGCCAGGTGACTGTGCCAAAAGGCAGTTCTATGTTCCATAAGCGAGCAGAGACTAAGTCTGAGCGCAAGGAAAAATTTTGAGAAGAAAGACATGAAGTACTGCTTTTAAAATGATAATGTAAGCAAAATTATTAAAAGTTTTGAGAACAAAAGACATAAAATCCTGTTTTCACACTGAAAATGTGTGCTCTTGGATTATGGCAGAACAATTCCACCAAGCGATCAGAGAGTTTTGCAAGTGAAGATTTGTTCCCAGCAGAGACTAAGTCTGAGTGCAAGGAGAAATTTTAAGTACAAGCAATACAATTCTTGAGAAGAGAGACATGAAGTCATGCTTTCAAAATAAAAATGTAAGCAAAAGTATGAAACATTTTGACAACAAAAGACATGAAATCTTGCTTTTGGACTGGAAATGTGTGCTCTTTGACTATGGCACAAAAATTCCTCCACAAGGAAATTGTCAGAAAACATTAGGGAGCAGACAGGATCATGTAGACCAAACACACCAGAGAGTGTAGGGGAAAGCTAAGGGGCTAAGTAATAAAACAAAATTCAAAGTTAGGACATCTCACTGAGCACTGAATCCATTATCCGGAAATGAGAAATGTGGGATTTTTTCCCCCCTTTTTATAATGTCTCCAGATGTTATAGAATGGGGACAAGAAAAATGCCTTTACATTTTGGAAGCCATTTGTCATGTTCCTTTGATTTCACAATGATGTGTCATTTTGTGTTGATCTGTCAAATAACACTCCAATGAAAACATTGACGTTTACGGGAAAATACAAAAAGATTTAGGTATGCATATTTCACAAGAACTGTGTTGTAGTATTATTTTGGCATCTAGTGTACATGTCTATCTGTTCTTTTGAATTGTAATATTGTGTGTGAATTTGACTGCGTTTCAGGTTCTGATTGACTTGTCAAACACAGCTCAGCTGGACAACACTCCCCGCTGGCTGCCTTTGAAAGAGCAGAGTGAAAGCATCGAACAGAGCAGAAGTCACTATGCTTCCCAAGCTCCACCAGGGTCTGGGTCAGGACAGGGTCATGGTCAAGGACATTTCACAGGTCAGGGTCATATCTCAGGATCTGGACAGGGACATGGAATGGGACAAAGTCAAGGACCAGGACAGGGAGATCTGGGTCATGATTCACCTAAGAACTCTGTGATCAAGAGCAGAAGCCATGGAATCTTCCCCGACCCAGCCAAAGGTAAAATACATCAATTTCACATATGAATTTTAAATATCTAAATGATTTGCATAAAACACTGAAATATGTATCACTGCCTTAATTAGACTTTATTTGGGTTAAAAACTGTGGCATGGTGCAAGCAGATCTGCCAAAGAAAAATTTTCATCCTCCAGACATGCAAATGTTACCTTTGGAAAAGTCCCACAGCAGCCCAGGCAGCTCCAAGTCTTCCTCTGATGGCCAACTGCGCTCGCATGGCCCATCCCGAAGTCAAAGCAAGAGTAGTGTCACTCAAGCCCACCTTGAGGATGCTGGGATAGCCATTGCTGCCGCAGAGGCTGCCGTGCAGCAGTCCCGCCTGCAACCAAGTAAATCCTTCCCTTCCCCATGACACAACTCCGTTGACATGCTTCCTTTTTATCCATGCATGCAAGTTCTGTTGAGACTGTTTAATTAAACCTGAATTGTTCTGCATTAACCTCCTTAACATTTACCTTTGGACTCTGCTTGGGTCATATTTTCTTTCTAGGCACAAATTGTTTGATTGATGATGGTAGTCAAAAATGAATTTGTCAGAAAATACATTTTTTAAAAGTAACTAATATACTATGAAAATAAACAAAATCAGGAGCTATTTTGAAGTACAAAAATTAAGTACAACATTAATATCAAAAACAAGACAAATAGGACCTTATATCACCTTATATTTTGATAGTAATGTTTAGAATAATGTAAAAAAGTCACTTACAAGTCACAATTGATTACAAAGGACACATTGCAGTAAAGATACATTTAATTGTAATTTAGGCCTCAAATTATCTCAAAGAATACCTTCCCTCTAACTACTCTGTTTTTGGAAGTAGTGTGCATGTGTCAATCCCAAGATTATGGTTTCTCATTACCACACTTGTTTGGAGATATTCTGAATGTAGAAACCAAATTGGGATGGCATCCCCTAACGTTTCTTTTTTTTTTTTTTTTTCATATCTTAAAGTAAGTAAAACTACTTCTATATGCACTCAATGTTTTTAATCTGTGGGATTTCCTGAACTCAACCTAAACTTCAATTCCTTTCTAAGATAAGTCTGCCTATTTTTGGAGCTTTTTAAGCATGCAGCTACAGACTCCCTTGCAACTCTTTTGTGGCTACTAAATACTTTGTTGTCTCACAATACTGCTCTATATGTGCATGTCTGACATGAATGAACCCCAGAAAAAAAAAACAAATCACAAAAGACACGCACACAAACACACACGCACGAATGGAACACCATCTTCCAACCCCATCCAGTCCTATCCTATTCCCGCACTTTAAACAAACGGGACACAAATGTGAGACTGACCCAAGTCATACCAAGAAACACCAAGAGGTTTCAAAAGCCGTCTGGAGTCTCACTCTACACTCACCGGCCAGTGAGAGTAAAGCTTTCGGCTAACCCATGAGAGCAGCTGTACTATCAAGGGAAGGTGAGGCACCATGAAATAAATGTACTGTCTAAATACTCTGATAAACATAACCAACCATAAAGTCATAAAGTAAATCTGTTAAAGTAAAACTAAAATGGAAAGAAGTAAAATACATTTACCAAAAAATCAAACTATGGGAATGATGCACTAGTTCTAAAAATAATATTTTAACAACCATTAAAATTTGCTTTCAGATTAAGATTTATCTACTTTGTTTTGGTGAAAATACATGTGTTCAAAATAATAGCAGGTCAATATCACTTACCACGTAAGTTTTAAAATAAATTATGTTTCTACATTGAAAATAGTTTAGATGTGGATGGATGTAGTAGCACAGTAGAAAAACAACAGGCCCAGCAGTCATTACAGTGACACGGCTCATCCTGTGTAACTGAATTATAGTGAAAGAAACATGTGTAAGCAACAGGCTTAGCCAGACATCCCTTACACTGGGGGATCACAGTGTGATCTTAGGTCAGAAGTAATATATATGTATAGTCCCTCCAGTGCAATCCGACTCTGCCCTGGTGTCTCCTCTAGGTGGAACATTAATTTCTCTTGCTACCTGACAGAGATGTTAAGGACACTTCCTGTTTAGATGTCTGAACCACCTCAAATGACTCCTTTCAATGTAAGGAAGCAGTGCCTTTAGTATAAGGGTCCAACTGGATGACAGAGCTCCGCATCCTATGCGTCAGGTAGAGATAGGCCACTCTACAGAGGAAGCTAATTCCAGCCAAGAAAGTCTGAAGTAGATGGATGAGTAAATCAAGAGCTTCACTTTATGGCTCCTTCTACACCACAACAGACCAGAGCTATCCATCCACTGCTCCTTCTTACCGTCTCTCAGGAGCAAGACACCAAGATAATTAACTTTCTCTGCTTAAGGTAAAGACTAAAGCCTCCTCCAATAGAGAACTATCCTTTCTGTTTCCTCACACAGCTCCCCGACTTACCTCTTCCTGTTTAATTTCGGAGTAGGAAAAACTCAAGTGCTTCTCTGGTTTCAGAGCTGAAACTGCATGTGGAGGTGTCTCCAACTCTAGTTGGCAACACTCAACTTCAAAGTCCAGTTCTAGTTTCTTTACTGCGAGTGAAATGACATTCAACATCCCAGTGGCCAGTTTGCCATAGGATACCCTACCAATGCCAGAGTCCACGACAACTTAGCTTCCAGATTCACAGGCTTGCCAACCAGTAGACACATGACCACATATTAGTTCAGTGAGTCACAGGAAATCTAAATATTTAACTTTTTCACTTTGTACAGAGAAGGTTAAGAGATTGTAAAGACTGAGACACTGCTAACTTTTGTACAACCCATTATTCAGTGCTGCTCTCTTTCTGTAAGGTGATTACAAATTTGATAGCTTTTTCCATATTTTAGTTTGTAATGGCTTGTGTTGTGATCCTTATTAATCTGTATATTTGGAAAAAAGCATACAATTTTGAGGTATACTCATTTTTAAACACACTGCTATTATTTTCAACACAATTGTATTTGCTTTCTGTAAAGTAGCCTCACTTAATCCAGTCATTTAAACTGCTCTTCAGCTTAAAGATGGGGAGTCTAAGTTAGATGTTATGGTATTACTTGTGGTGTTTTATCTTTTTGACATGCTTGCAAATGTGAAGCTTTGTGTATAGGCAGAGTGACAAACAAATCCACTGACTGACTATTGGATAGACTGATGGGTTGAATCTCATTGTCACATTGTATTTTGTCACTCACAGGACCGGGACACCGACTAGGTGATGTCTCAGGGTCAGTGGTGCTGTCTGCCCCAAGCCTTGTTGGAGATGCCTATGGTGGTATGGATGGGGATGAAGGGGTGGGCATTGGAGTGGACAGTGCCATTTTTCAAGTCCCACGAATGTAAGATCTTTTTTGTATTGTATTTTTAGCATTCTATGCATTCAGCAATAATTTTCACAGCCTAACAAATGCTGCTTTTGGGTAAAATTGTGTTCTTTCTCTGCAGTGGTAAGACTATTCCTAACGGTACCGACAAAAACCAACAAATCACTCCAGAAAATGAAGGCAAGCTTATATTTTTATTTTTTGGTTGTAGGTCTCCCCCTGCTGGGTAATTTTATATGAGCACTTTCAAAGTCTTATTAAACCGTTTGAACAGTGATTTCGTAGCATGTTCTGTTAAGTGGTCATTGTTAGTTTACTGCATTAATTCTACATAATGACTAAATGCATGTCTTGAAATAGCGGAAGGGGAGTGGATGTCACACTATCCTGTCCATTATCATAACTATATCTACTCTTCATGTAGCTCATATGTCACAATAGTCCCCTCCCCCATCTCCAGTTTCCTCTTGTAACAAAAGCCTAGGGTCATGTAAGGCTGTAAGCTGGTTATTGTTACACAGATGAGGGTCAAGAAATCATTACGATGGAGTCTGGCAAGCTCATGTCTCCAGATTCAATTTATCTTGTTTTCTGAAGCCAGACTAAAACTAACATCTGATATTAAAATGTGTAAATAAAATTCAGTCTCTGGAATTCCAATTTAATGGTATCAACCTGCTCTCAACTAGTAAATGAAGGCATGAAAATGCACAAATTGCAAACATTTATTTTTCTTTTATTGTCAGGTGGTAAAACTCAAGTAATTGGGGAAATTAAGGTTGCTCTTAAGAAGGAGGTGAAGACGGAGGGAGACCAGCTGGTCCTAGAAATCCTTCAGTGCAGAAATATCACTTATAAGTTCAAAAGCCCGGACCATCTGCCAGGTTGGAAAAAAATATTTTACATTTTTTTTGCCATCTAAAATAATGCACGTATGTACCTGTATGTTCATATATAGGGGTGTATGTATAATGCCTTGTAAAAATATTAATACCTTTTTCATATTTTGTTTTGTCGTCCATCCACATCTTCTATGAAGATGTTCAAGTTTGGACCAATGGAAAATCTGTGGGAACACTTAAAAGTACAGAAGCTCTTAGTTCAATCACTCTGATCTCAAACTATTTTGTAAAGAAGGTTGGGCAGACGTTTTAGTCTCTAGAAAACAGAGCCTCAAAAAAAAAAACTACAATGTATTCAGTGCATTGTGCATTTCACATTTTCAGTTGAGCAAGACTTTGAAAATACGTTTTGTGTTCCTTTTACATCACAATTATGCACTGCTTTGTGTTGGATACTCGCATAAAATCCCAATCAAATTTGTTGAACTTGACAAAATCTGAAAAGTTGAAAAGGTAGGGATGATTTTGCAAGGTACGTTAAGTATCTATGACTTTATGTAAGTGTGCTTTGCTGTGCTACACTGCATTACATTTTAGTGTTGAATTTTGCTACATTTAGTGACATTGTCTTACATTTTGTATGCCATATTATGTGATGTTCTTTTAAGCTTGAGTTGAATTCACGCTTATTTATAGTGTATTAACATTTTTTTAAACCTCCCTCCAGACCTATATGTCAAGTTGTATGTGGTGAATGTAGCCACTCAGAAGAGGATCATCAAGAAAAAGACCAGAGTTTGTCGACATGACCGAGAGCCTTCCTTTAATGAGACCTTCAGATTCCCCCTCAACCCAACGGGACATTCAATACAGGTAGCAAGGACAAACTGTAAATCCTAAAAAGGGCATGTGAAGAAAAATATTTTAAATTTTTGTGCACAGTTTAAGTTGACGTTTTTGTCTGGAAATAAATTATAGTTTAATCAATAGCGGTTTTAATTGTGTACTTACCCGAAAACACTTATTTTGTTAATATACAATCAAACACATGCAACTTTATTGTGCCCAATAAGATGAGAAATTTGTTTTATTTTTAATGTACTTTCAGCTTTTCTTGGTGTCCAACGGTGGGAAGTTTGTGAAGAAGACTTTGATAGGAGAAGCCTACATCTGGCTTGACAAGGTGGACATGAGGAAGAGAGTGGTCAGCTGGCACAAACTGTTCGTCAGCTCTAACCTGACTAACCCTTGAGTGCAAAACAGTAATTTGAAAGAAATAACAAGCAAAAAGGAAGGAAGAAATCAAAAGAGCAAGATAACAGAAATATTAAATAAATGATGTAGTGAGTTTATAGATCTTTAGATGAAGGGAACTATGTGACGATAACATTGCATGTCTTGTCAGTCCAACACTGCCAGCGCACGTTTCCCTCTTCTAATATCAGTTTTCTTTAGACTTTGCTTGGATGCAAACATGCAAAGGCAGTTACTGATTGATATTTCCCTGAAATATGGCTTAAAGACAGTTATGTTTTTGATAACATAGTTCAGCTGTATGATCCATAATAATAATTTTGATATTGCACAAGAGGACTTCACCAACTAACTTAAGAAAAAGTTTGAAAATTTTAATTAATTAAAAAAAATGTATGTAATTGTTATGAAACTTTACATCAGTGGTGTGGAACGCATAATTATTTTTTAATGACAGAACTTCTAATTTATGTCAGAAAAAATATGAGACTGTTGAACTTTTGCTGTGGGATAAAGATTAATTGTACAGCACTTCTAACATTTCTGTTATCCCACATGCAGACCACAGAGCATATCAAAGAATTGTACAGTGTGATATATATTAAAACCTTAAAATTAGCATATACAGAATATAACTAAATGCAACACAGAGTTATTCTCTTGTCAGATTATATTATCAGACAATATCAACAAAAGTTCTAGGTTGAGGCAGTGGGTGGCGCACTGACAATCCAGTAATCTAATGTAAAAGCAGTCCTCATAACATTTAGGTGAATATGGACCTTTGTGAGCTCCAGGTAGGCCATATTGTCACACTGATGCACCTCTGTGTTGAACAGGCCTCAAATCATGGGTCAAGTCAACATCAATGGATAAATTACTATAACACAAGCATCATATTTAGGGGGGAGACTAGAAGAAAGAATAGCATCTTGCACATGCTGTGTTGAATGTAACAAATGTTACAACTGTTCAGAATGACAGACGTTTACACATCTGTGTCATTTGTGCAACATTTTACTCTTAGTTTGCTGCAGTTTTTTTTTTCCTCTATGTAGGTATCTTCATGTTATCACTGTTGCTATGGACATGTAAATTTTAGAAGTTGTGTCAAAACCACAAGTAAATCTAAAAGCTCCGTGTGATTGCTCGGGTGTCTGTGTGTTAGCAAAGCCCTTCTATTTTGGCTTTATCTGGAAATAATTTCAAAATGTAGATAAAAAAAAAAGTCAAATGCTCCTCTGTGTCTCTGGCTATAAAACACACAAAAAATGTTTTGTCTCAGTGACTCCTGTTAAACACAGTGGACCAGCATCTTTCACTGCCTGTGATCAAATTATTTTCTCAGGCATGATCAGGGTCAGAGGAACACATAGAGCCAAGTCTCATTACTCATGTGTATGCAGGGGACCCATGTATACGTTCTTGTTCATATTTTAATATTTTGCAACCACATCAATAAAATCAGAAAAGAAGATAAAGAAAAAAATGTGAGAAAAAAAAAATTTAAGAGAAGTACTGTCGGTGTGTTTAATTGTAAAGCAGGGCTGATACAACTTTCCATCAAGAAACACACAAAGAGCAAGATGTCACTCATACATTAAGGTATAGTGCAGAAGAAACCATACTCAAAATGGTAAAATATTTGTTGTGCCATCCACTACTTATTTCCTTTTTATGTATTAAAGGGGGGGTATTATGTAAAATAATTTTTTAGTTTTATATAATGTTATGTTATTCCCTCATCAAAACATCCTTGGAGTGTTCCACGCATGTTTGAGAAATCCTTGAATGTACCGTGGCAGCCATTCGGGGGTAACTATATATACTTGCTCATACAAAACGCCACTTATTTACCCAAAGCTCCGCCTTGAAGCTGGTTCCACTCCACAGACCCCTGAATCCATGCACCTTTGCAACTCTGCTCCAGCAGACTAGCAGCAGCAGCAATTAGAAAACCCTTGGCAGAACTGCACATCTGCTGAGCTCATCATACAAACTGTTTCTCAACCCAGCGCTCCTAAGACTGCTTGGCTTCCATGATGATGAAAACAGCATCATGGGAGAGCATTTTTAAATTGACATGCTGAAGGTGGAGTGTTGGAAAGAGTACTAGAAGTTTCTTAGACACAATGACCAATTGCGAGGCGTCAAATTGAAAAGTCAAAATTCTTATTTTTGATACATACAGCATTTTCACAACTGACTGTAACATAGTTACTTGATTGTGCTATAAAATGGCACTATGTGCCTGAAAAATACATAATACCGCCCCTTTAAGTATATTTCTATATTTACTGATTTTTGTATTTTCTTTTTTTTTTGTTACATTTTTCCAAGAACCATTAGTTCTTTTAAGGTAATTCTATGCAACATATGTATTTGAATGCATTTGTGTTAAATTCTGTGAACATATCGTCTATAAATGTCTTGTAGAAAAGTAACTATGATTTGTACATTTGGTTAGAGAAAAATATTAAATATCTTTATTTTGTACTTATTTTAGTATATATTGATGCTAACTACAGTTAACATCTACATGGAGCTTGTGCACTTTATTACAATGTTTGTTTGTTTTTTTGTCTCGTTTTAATTGTCGGGACATTCCGAATTACATGGTTTGTGTCTCTGCACTAACAATTAAATGAGTCACAGTGTATGTGGTATGTGGTGGCAGGAACTATTGTAGTGTACATTTTGTATCTATGTGGCAAAAGATAAACATATAGAGGTTTCCCAAAAGGGATGCACAATCTCCAGTGAAATCAATTACTCCATCCCTCATAGTGTACTGAGCAGTCTGTGTACACAGTGCAGTAAATAAGATCTCATCTTATTGCCCAGTCATGACTGTCAAACCTCTTGTGTTTCATTAGACTTCATGCTAAATACTGTTTGTTAAGATCAACCGTTGCCTGTAATTGTGAACCCATTCATTTGTTGTTATTGTCTTGAGGGGTGTGAATGTGCTCAAGTTGTTTGACATGTGTACATAAAGTGTTTATTTTCTACAATGACTGAATGTTTATATGTCTGAGGTTTGAGCATGTGAGTGTTAAAAAAATACAAAGCAATTCTAAATCACAGAACACTTGTAATTGTACAGCAGTGGGTGTCTAGAGTCCTATAAGGGGAGTTGAGACTTCATCAAAACATGTGCTGTCCACTGATGATTATTAGTGAGATTATATTCTCAAACCTGCAAAAACAACTTACAAGGTGGTAAAAAAAAAAAAAAAAAAAAAAAAATCTGTTCAACTTAAGTAGTTGTCTGGAACTTTTAGTTTTGGATGTTGCATGTTTTGTTGATGGTTTGTCTGTATATTTTGACCACAGATTATGTTTCAAAAGAGAGAAAATATGTATAGATTTATCTGTATGCTGAGTGTAAAGAGATATGCTTGTAAAATTGTCTTGTTTTTCACTCAGTGTAAAAACAAAGCATATAATGTTATGGTTTTGTGGTTGTACACGGGGTGTGTTGAGATATGCAAATTGTGCTGTAAAAAAACAAAAAAACATTTCCCTTGAGTCAAAAGAATAAATATTAAGAGCTATATTGCAAATTCAATGTTTTACTTTTTTTATTCTGTTTTATTTAAACTACTTTCTATCACAAGGGAAAAACTTCTATAATCAGACATTATGCATGCTGTTCCATATGCCGAAAAATCTTTTTTCTTTACAAATAGGAGCTCACATTAAGTATTGCTTTTACAAAAAAAAAAGACAGATTTGCAGCAATTTCTTAAAACTGACTATACTCTTACAATATGTTATATATATATTTTGCGGAGATTCCGCTTTTTATTGTCATTTAAGAAGTGAAACTTTTAAATACAAGAAAACCAAATTCACTAAACTGGAATATGCCACTAGTGGACAAAACTTTAAAAAGTACAGGTATATGCAGGGGTGAAAATCGTTTTAAATTCTTGGGGGTACTATAAAGCACACTTTGGAGTTTCTATGCTGATGAAATTTTTGCGACACGATAAAAGCTGTGTAGCTCTTGAATTGCTACAAAGTGGAGATGTATTTTCCTCAGCCCACTGGTTGCAATGTTGACACGTTGAGATGCCGTGAGACCTAAATTCTGAACATAGCCTTCCACATCAGGTTGATGGGGTAACAGGTCCAGAAGGGAACCACAGACATCTCTCCCAGACCAGACTAGACACACAGACCATCTTCATCGGTTCATTTTACATCCTGAATCGTATTCAAAAACAATCTAATTATTATGAATAATAATATCACTAAAAGCTGCTACTGCTGCTTATCTGATGGAGACATAAAGAGAGAAGCTACAATTCTTTTAAAAACAGATATAAACATTTGTTTACCAGTTGGTTAGTTAGTTAGAATACAAGAAAAGTGAAAAACCAACAAACTCATAACCAGTTTACAGGAAAGCATATAAATTGACTAATTTATCTCCTTCCCAGCTATCAGCAATGTGGGCTGCTGACGCTGTGCTGCTGTTGATGTTGAGCTCTCAGTTACACAGAAAAAGCTGGAAGACATTACGTTCTGTCTATTGTTTACGTTTCCGCACCGTGCAGAACAAACGTGTTCGAGTGGGTCGTTTACAACCCATCAAATATGGAGCGGCAGCATCATTTCTTTGGGATCATCCTTTATTCTATTTCTATGCTAACGTGTAAAATTATTAAACCAAAATTATTTCTTTGCTCTTCTCTAAGCAGGCAAAATTTCTTGTCACAATTTACAACAGCAGCAGCAAATGTCTGTAAGTTACATTTAATTTTACTTTCAAGATATTTTTAAGTCAAGTATGATTAAAAATTTTCAACCTGATATAATAATAAAAAATCCAACTTAAATTAATGGTTTTAATATACCACTGCCAATCTAAACTTAATATTTCACCATTAAGATCCCTGTTTTAATCCCTAGCCTCCTAAAATATAGGATTGAAAAGGAGACCGTAGAGTTTAAAACCTCAACCTCTTTGCTGATGATAGGGATATTAGAAGAGTGGACCCATCAAGAGAAATTGTCCTAGGGAACGATTTCTCTAATCCCAAAGAACAAACTTCCCCAGCCGGGGAAGGAGACTGTTGAGTCTAAAAGCTCAATCTCTACTCTGACGAAAGTGGCATTAGAAGACCGGACCCATCAAGAGAGATTTGTCCTAGGGAACGATTTGGCCAATCTTCCAAAAGAGCTAATTTTCCCGGCTGGGGACGTTTGTTCTGGAAAGAAGAGACCTGACTATCAAACCTTAACTTGTGTGATGCAGAAAAGGGCAAAAGAAGAGAATATCTACAATGTTCGATCTCCCAAATAATCAGAATTCGCTGCCTGCAGAGCTTGCGATCAAAGGAATTGATATCAGCACAAACCTCACCTGTCGCACTCCCCCTGATTTTTAGTATGGCAGAGATCTTAGTCAGCATGTTTTGTTCCTCTGGGTTTTGGCATTGGATATTTTATTACCTCAGGAATGAGGAACAGTTCTGACAAACTACTTTCTGGTAGCAATTTAGGAAAAAGTAGCTCTCAGGACGAGTGCACTTTCACTCGGTATGATCTTTTCGATGTGTTTCATTTTGATGCTTCCCCGGCTGGGGAAGTTTTCTGTGAAAAGGCGACAGCTGTGTCTGAATGCTCAACTTCTCCTTTGATGAAAACGGCATTAGAAGACAGGCCCTCTGATGAGAGCACTGTCCAGGTAATGATTTTTCCAATCTTCCCTAGGAACAAACATGGATACAGAGATATGGATATGGATGAATATGTTAATGAACAGTGAAAAACTTGCGTAAAGTGTAAGGCAGTTATAATTACAACTGTCCATCCATTTCATCCATCCATTTTCTTCCTCTTGGGTCGGGTCGCGGAGGTAGGAACTTAAGAAGGGAGGTCATAACTTTCCTCTCCCCAGCCACTTGTTCCATGACCTCTGGGGGAATCCCAAGGCGTTCCCAGGCCAGCCGAGAGACATAGTCCCTGCAATGTATCCTGGGTCTTCCCTGGGCTCTCCTCCCGGTTGGACGTGCCTGGAACACCTCACCAGGTAGGCGTCCAGGAGGTATTCTGACCAGATGCCCGAGGCACCTCAACTGGCTCCTCTTGATGTGAAGGAGCAGCGGCTCTACTCTGATACTCTGAGTCCCTCTCAGATGACCGAGCTTCTCATCCCATCTCTAAGGGAGAGCCCAGCCACCCCACGGAGAAAACCCGTTTCGGCTCTTGGGACGTGGAATGAATGAATTAATTAATTCAATTATATAATTCAATTATATAATTAAATTAGTTGATAATCTAATTATTATTTAATAATAATAAATATTATTGTAATAATATTTATTATGATAATATTTATAGAATTTATATTATAAATAATAATACATATTATTTATATAGTATAAATCATAATATATATTTATATATTATATAAAAATAATTATATATTTATATATAATAAACACATATTTATATATAATGAACACACTGTTTTTTTTCATCATAAAAACACAGTGTTTTCATAATTTAAAAAGCACTGATTGTTTTTTAATCATAATAGCAATAGTACTATTATGATTAAAAACAATAGCAATTATATAAATGTTATTATAATTTAATAACAATATTAAAATATAAAGTTATTATAATTTAATAACTATGTTAAATTACATAAAGTAAATTAAATATTACCCTACCCTAACCCTATTTAATATTGTTTTCATTACTATTGTTTTTTAATAATAATAATAGTACTAATAATATCCCCACAAAAAAAATCTGAATATCCAGTCCATTACAGTCTTATGTTTTTATGGCTTGACATTTATTTTTGTGATTAATAAGTGATATGTGGTATATTAGCTACTGCAGCTATTAGCTAATTAAACACCTGCTGTACTGATGATCTGTCAGAGTTGGTGTTTAAGTCTTAAGCCTTTTATTTTCTGACTGAACTCTAACAGAATTCCACACCACATCTACATCTTAAGGTTGTCAAAGTCAAGCTATCATAACTGAACTACTTCCCTCTTCCTCCATATTTTTTTCTTAATTACCTTTTTCCTGACCTGTTAATCTAGTGATAGTGTAGCAAAGCACTGCATCTCTTTGTCTTTTATGCGTTATATATATATATATATATATATATATATATATATATATATATATATATATATATATATATATATATATATATATATATAAACTATTTTTTATATTCAACAATTTAATTTCACACAATTATCGCGGTAAAAGCCATTTGTTTGTTAAATAATTAATGAAACATATTGCTGTAAATGACGTATAGTCACAGAACGAGGTAATTAGTCCAAGTTTGTCGTTTATTGAACGTTCAGAAACTACAGCGGCTGTGATGCACCAAGACAAAAGTAAAAAAAGGTAAAACAACCCGAACAGCGATCAACTCTAAACTACTCGCACATTTTTACTGTCCGTCTCTCTCTGTCATTTAAGCACACCCGTTGCCATGGCAACCTCCTGCGCTCCACAAGCCGACCAGAGATTACGTTAAAAACATAACATTCAGTCCGTTATGATATTAGGTTTGCAGGCTTGATATTTATTTTTGCGATCATTAATAAACCTCTCATGAACACAGCGGTGGTTGATTAGTTCATTTTAAACTCCTGCTCTGCAATTTTTTTTGGTAATGGAACCGAAAAGCACAGAATTGCACAACACCTTGTTGAAACAATAATTACTGAGATTATTATTTTTGTTGGGTCATTAATTTGAGCGCGTTTTGTTGATTTTTGTTGTTGTTCTTTAATAAAGTTACGAACGTTTTGATAAGGAGTCAGAAGAGGACGTGCTGGCCTCAGCCTCCTGGCGGAGTTCAGTTTGTCACCTAATGCCGAGATCGACTCAAAACCTTCCGCGATCGACATGTTGCACCGCTGCTCTAGCAAAGCACGAACAGTTCAGAAACAATATGAAATGAGAAAAAAAATGTATTTGTTAACTGATTAAGTCGTGTTTTAGATTGTTCTTGAAAAACTAATCAGTCACGGTTAATTAGTGGGTGAACTCACGGCTGCACAGTGAACCCATTGATTTTTTTCCAGCAGACAGCCGCTCCCCTCTCTTGCAGGTACTGCGTACCCCCGCTAAAAGTACTCCCTTAGAGATAGGATGAGAAGCTCGGTCATCTGGGAGGGACTCAGAAAGTAAGGGGGTACGTACCCCCCTACTTTCACCCCTGCGGTATATGATGGTTGCTGTCAGTTATGGTAAAATTAAATGTAAACAATAATATTGGTTCAGATACACTAGGTAATAATAATAATAATATATATATATATAGCCTATATATTTTTTTATTTTATTATTATTATTTTATTTTATTTTTAAGAGACTGTGTGCATGGTGGCTCAACTGATAGCACTGCTACTTTGCCGCAAGAGGGCTCTTCGGTCTTTCTACATTTTTATCACTGTTCCAATCTGAAAAGTTCATGCTTGTAATGGCATGGGATTCCCTGCAGGTGGCAGCATTTTATGTGGAACCAAAAGCAGTCGGTAAACATCACTGTGATTATTAAATAGTGCATGTCTTTGTTTGTACTTTATGAAATTATTATGATTGCTACATTTTTCAAAAATCATTCGCAATTTCCTGAGCTCTCTACATAGAAATATCTATGTACAATGTCTATACATAAAAAAAAAGTTGAACAAAAGGCAACTGGATTTCTTTTTTTTTCTTTTTTTACAATTGGATTCTATTGAGAGAATTCTTTGAATTAGGTGAAATGTATTGTATTATTTCAGCAACAGAAGATTAGGAATGCACAGGGCTAATATTCAGACATGGGTATAATGTCTTCCAGGGTCTGTCACACAGAGAAATACAATTAAATAGCAATTAAATTTAATTAGATTCAGAATATTAATTTAGCTCCAATTCACAACAAAAAAAAAAGTGCTCTGAAGGCGCTTTACAAAATAAATACAAACAAATTTGTATACTGTATAGCTCATTCAATCCAACACGGATTCAAAGTAAATTACATGTTTCAAAAGATTGGATAAATCTTTTGAAACAAAGCAATTAATTTAAAAAAAGGTTTTTTTTCTGTATTCCAATTGGTAAAAAATAAATAAAATAAAATATTCAAGGAAACCCAGCTGATTGAAATTATGACACTAACATTGCAGCAAAGTAGTGCCTAAAAAGTAACATTTTCTGGTGAAAGGCTGTAGTTTGTAGTGTTTCCAACATATTAAATAAATAATAAATACAACGAAGGAAGATGTCTGAAGAGGCTCACTCTGCTCAGTTGTCTCCAGTTGGATCTTTCCTATTTCAGTTTGTTCCTCTCCAGTGCCCATTATTCCTTTATTTATTTATTTTTTTCCCATCGCAGTAACCACTGCCTTCTCTCTAGGCTGTCAGGGAAATGTGCAGGAGGTGATGTGATCAGGATCGAGAGGATTAGACCTGGGGAGTAACTGAGGAAGATTCTGTAGTGTATACTTGGAGCGATGGATAGGTGGCAGGGGAGAGACAAAGCAAGAATAGAGAGAAAAGGAGTGGGGGGGGTGGGGGGGGGTAGTAGTGAGAGGCCATGAGAGGATGGTGTGTGGTTGCCAAGCAACGATTGATAACCAAATCCCCAAGCATCTTGCTTCTGCTGCCCTGCCCTCCCTCCAGGTCTGAATAAGACACATAAACCCCTGAGCACGCAACTACAACACCCATGGAGTAAACTTGCTCCTTACAAAAATATTTGTATTACTTGAACTGTTAGCAGCATAATAAAAGAAAAAAAAAAAACTTACTTCTTTTCAAGACACTAGACAAAAGGAAGAGCGAGAATATGCAGCAAATATTCCAAATCTAATTTCCTAAAGCAGCTATGATGGATGACTCTGAGACTCACTAAGCTGTTATTATATTTTTCTCATATTGTTTTCACAAAATCTAGCTACATCTTGTCCCTCAATCTGATGTTGTCGACTGAAGGCTTTGCAATCAACCTCTGTAAAGTCTCATCTGTCTCTGCCCGTTTCAAATGCTGAAATGTTGCATAGCATTTTAAAAAGCAAAGCCCTGATTCTGTATTCAGAATGCGTTTGCCAGTGTGGGTGGTAGTCAGGTGTTTCTTCATAGAGAAGCAAAAAATAAAATAAAAATAAAAAAACATACAAACAAAAGAAAGAAAAAGCAATTGTTAGTCACAATATGGGATGCTGTAGAACACATCAGGAGGGTAAGGTAAGGTATTTTATATGTTTCTGAAGTTTCCTTGGAAAAATATTATACAGTTAATTCAATATTTTTGGGGAAAAAAGTACAATAAAAAGAAATGCTAAAATGCATTTAGTTAAACTAAAGAATAGCATGACAAGATTTGCTTTATTTCTCCCTCCTCTCGCCGAACAGAGCGGGCATAAGGAGGGAGGGTGAGACAGAAGCAGCCTGAGATCTCCGGCTCAGGTACCTGTTAGAGCGCAGGATGGTCGAGTCATCAGATTAAAGGTGTCAGGGTTTGTTAATCTGTGAGGGAGGAACAGGCTGCGCCGCTTGCGCAAGTCGCTCCATTCATCGGCGGCAGCGGCGGCGGCGGGGAAGCGAAGCAGATTGGATACTGACGCACATCGGGGAATTTCCCCTTCTTTTTC
Organism: Poecilia reticulata; assembly: GCF_904066995.2. Taxonomy (NCBI): domain Eukaryota; kingdom Metazoa; phylum Chordata; class Actinopteri; order Cyprinodontiformes; family Poeciliidae; genus Poecilia; species Poecilia reticulata. The sequence continues at coordinate 20,607,365 of NC_088835.1, read as the reverse complement.
TCTCCCCTTTACAATGGATACCTGCAGGGTACGAACCTGGCTGTTCCTGCTCCTGCTGTGGCAGGAGGGCTGTTTGCCATCCCAGTTCCCCACACAGCTCATGTAAGTATAGCCCCCATGTAATCCTGTTTCGAGCTTTAAGGTTTTGCCAGACTGCTTGTTGCAAGCGCTCATTCTTTCAGCATCACAGTAGGTTTAAGGGCTGCGATTTTTATTTATATTTTTAATGAGCCACTCTGACTGCGTGGGCGTGAGAGCGGGGACCGATGTCCGGCTGGCCGGTTCATTCATGCGCCGATGGTCATCTTTAGAGAGACACATTGATGGCAGAAAGTATTTCATCTCAGCCCTGTCTGCTCGCATCCTGACGTTGATAAATGTTAGTCACCAAAATCGGCAGATTGTCGCCGGTGGGCACGCTCAGCCGTGACAGCTCCTCAATGAAGTTGTAGAGGAGTTACAATCGCTGCCCTCCAGCCTAATGCTGTATTTAAAATTGACAGAAGAAAAAATCCTTACATGTCTCCAGTGAGCTATGTCTCCTGTAGGTTTGTTTATACGTGTTCACAATTTCAATAAATACTTTGAACTGAAGATAATATCACATTTACTAATTTTCACAATCAGAACAATTGGGCATATTTGCTTCTTGAAATTCATACCAAGTGCTGAAGGAAAAAAAATGCAAACGGGAGTGAAATATTTCATTGGATTTTACAGATCCAGCAAGAAGTCAAAGCCCATAGGCTTCAATAGTAATTCACAGTTAGTAAACCAACACTTCCTTTGCACAAGCAGTGGTACAAACAAAGCTTTATCATCACAAGGGCATATTTAACTTGGATCTCAGGCAGGTCTTACTATGAACAGCATGCTGATATTCTGAGAATTTTTGGTGAGGCTGCATATTCAGCTAAACCAGCAAAGCCAGGAATTAAAGAAGTCCTTTAAAGGGACTTATTACAATTGAATATCTGGCCAAATTGGAATATTTTCATCTGTTCATAGTAACTATTGCTTTTGTTTACCACTCTTACTCATATCTATCAAAGATGACAGACCAATTACTACTACGATTTATGATGCCTATAAAGTTGCAAATTCCTGGGGAAATTTGATCATTTCAACAGAACAAAGTTCATGGCCTTGATATATATGTCAGTGCAAAGAATCCAAAAAATTTGTTTCAAAAATACAAAATCTTTAGTGAGGTGCGAGAGAAAGAGCTAGAGTGAGTGAAATTATTTAAAGCCGCATGGAACAGAGAAATTGCGCAGTCCACATCTGTCACCTGTTGCTGAGCACTGCTAGTAAGCTGGCTGAAAATGGCTCCTACATGCTTACTTGATTTGCAGGAAAGAAAAGTTCAGCTGTGGTACTGACAATTACAGTTGGTGAATGCAAAGAAACTGAGGCAAACGTAGAGGACTATGGCAAATGATACAAGTTTTACGTGTGTGGGGAGGGTTGGACCCCATTTCTACATACAAGGGTTATGTAACACTGTTTAAGAGCTCCAGTTTACAGACTACACACTGTCTATAAATAGTAAACTACTCCAATGGAGCAGACAGCCTGACTAGTTAGAAAATTTGTATCAGCTTGTTGTTAAAATGGTATTTTGCAAATTGAAGAACAACTAAAACGTATAATATTGTGCCCCTCCATAAAAATTCATTTGACAAAAAAAAGAAAAGAAAAAAAATTAGCACAATATATGTGTGCAAAAATAACACAAACTATATCAGATGGACATAATAAAGTGACACGGTTTTATTTTAACTATGGATTATCAAAATTTTAATGACGCCATAAAATCAATTTTATTTGCATGCCAACACATTGTTTTGATTTAAAGTTTAGGTAAAAAATAATCTCCATTTTAAAATAATAGAGATTATTTCAAAAATCTTCTGCCTGTTCTTGTTATAGCAAAACTAAATCCTCTCAAAGTCCTTTTTGCTGCCAAAGCAGGTATGGCCTATGAGATATGGACTCCACTCGACCTCTGAAAGTGTGCTAATATCTGATACCAAGATGTTACTGCAGCTCCAAATCCTTTAAGTCCACTTCTGAAGAAGTGACTTCATGGATCTAGTTTGTGCAGCACATTCCACAGATAGTCCTTGGATAGAAATTTAGGGATTTTGGAGGCCAAGTCAGCATCTGAAAACCCACTGTTGTGTTTCTCAAACTACTCCTGAAGTATTTTTGTTTTGTGACAGGACCCACTATTCTGTTCTTAGGCTAAATAAAATCACAAGTCATAAGAGATTACATGAAATGTACATCTTCTGCAATAATACTTAGGTATGGGGGCAGCTGTGGTAACACCAAGTGACATCACTTTAGATTGTAAAATTAACTGCTACTACTAATAAGGATGATCTAAATTATCAAGACTAAATAAAATACAAATTAAATACTGCATCAGTCCTTTATATGTTTGTTTTATTGTTAACCCTATATATATAATTTTTATATAATTAAAAAAAGAACTGGGTAAAAATGTTGAAAAAGAAAAGGTATTTAAAATGTTCAATTTTCAGAAGTATGTTCATACACAAACAGAATAACTAAAAAGAAACTCAGCAAACTTCAAAAATGCACCCTACTGAATTATTCTGTTTAAGCAGTAAAAGACTGGGAAGAAACTTGGCAGCTGCTTGTCTATCAAGTGAAAGAATCTGATATTTAGCAAATTTCAAATACCATTAAGCTCCTCAGCTCTGGATATGAGACAGATTACAATATCTTACATATCTGGGGAACTATTTTAGAGGATATTTTCAAATGAGAAAGTAAGCTTAGTGTTAACAGCAATGACTAGTGGTGGCTATATTTATGAATCACTATAAATCCAAACTGATAACTGTTGCGAAAAGTTATTGGGACATACAGGGAGGTCAGTGGATTTAAATCCAAGCATATCTTTTCTAGGCACCGTTTTGTATGTAGGCCACTTTAAAAAAAAAAAAAAAGAATGTGAAATCTGGGTAGTTAGTTAAGAGCTGGATCAGAGAAGCTCAAATTGTTTTCGGGCATTAGTTGGTGTTTTTCTGCCACATTCTGTTTTGCTGTCTGGACTAGACAGCCTCTGTCTTTGCTTCTTTAATGACGTGTAATTAGACTGTAGTTTGGTACAGCCGCCCACTGAGATCCACACTACAGGCCAGCTCATTGCTCCCCCCGGCTCTAGTGTGACTGTATCACAAACATCTGTCTCTCTGTGTTTTGCATTGTGTTTCTGCCCCTCATTCTGTTTTCACACTCATTTGCTCTTCCTGCGTCTGTAAAAAACAATGTAGGGCAATGTCTGACCCAGTTGCCATATGGATATGTTTATGTGTGCGTGTGTGTGTTTAATTATCCAGCATTGTACCACAGGCTGCAGTAATCAAAGCTCAGCAACCGGAGCAGAAAAATCTCGCTACCTCAGCTCAGCCACACCAACTTCATTACTTTTTATTAGCTTTCAGTATCACTGTGTTATGATAGCCATTGTACGTGCAGTCATAAGTTGCTAAACACGAGTCATCCTAAGCAATAAAGATGTGATTGTACGTATTACCTCATAATATTTATAGTAATATAAAAATGTATGAAATTTTGCTATTAGTGTTGTTGGGACACTAAATAAACATAATCCAATAATTTTTTTAGACATAATAGACAAAATAGTAAATTTATGTGCGTAATGTTTTTTATTACTCTGAAAAACATGAAGCAGTGCACCACATATTATATTTAAATATAATGTGCCCCTTCAAATACCTGCATTAAATTGATGCCTTAAAAAAAAAAGAAATGTCTTACTTCCTCCCACATCAAATATACATTTAGGATAATATATTTGGATTGCAATATTTACTCTGGTCCACTGTGATTTGAGAAAAAACCAAAGAGCGTAAAAGAAGAAATTTAGCCAAATTTACCGATTTAATATGCCTATAAACAATAAATACACATTAAGCAGCAAAACAGAAAAAAATGAACTCCAGCATAAACTGAGGATAAACAGACACAAACAATTTTGGAAAGCTCAATGTTGATACGGCGCAGAAAAAACACGGAGCTCTTTACTACAGAACTCTAATGGAATATACTTGAATATCACTAGCTGCATTCAAGGCACACTTTGGGAATACCAGTTTGAATCCCATTTTGCCTTCAGAGCTGCCTTCTTCAGAAAAGAAAAATTCAGCTGTGGTACTGACAATTACAGTTGGTGAATACAAAGAAACTAAAGGAATATCATGAATTATATTTAGCCCTTGTGCGTGCGAGGATTGAGGCAAACGTAGAGGACTATGGCAAATGATACAAGTTTTACGTGTGCAGGGTGGCACCGATTTAAAAAAATGTCAGAATCATTCGTAAGGAATATTTTAGTTAGATGGGCATCACTCAGTTGCTGAAGTTTTAACATTGAATGCATCCTAAAGGTACCCCACTGGACTTAGAGCTGGTGACTGTGGAGGCCAATGAAAAACAGGGAACCCATTGCCATGTTAAAGAAATTAATTTGAGATACTCTGGGATATGGTATACTTTTGGCAGCAGCCATGAGAGGAAGGGTACAAAGGTTACAGTGACTGTAAAGGGATGAATGTGGTGGTGCTGGTGCATCAATACTCAGGTAGGCTGGGGTGTTTTGACAACGCTCACTTGGGGCAAAAAAGTGCCAAAAATATTCACATTATTACACCACCACTAGCCAGATCTGGTGATGCCAGGTATAGTGGATCCATGCTTTCATGGTGTTTGCACCACATTTCAACATCATCATCTTTGCAGCTTAAATCAAGACTCAATAGATAAGGAGAACATTTTTCTAAGCTGGTATTGTCCAAACTTGGTGAGTTTATGTGAATTAAAACCTCAATTTCCTGTTTGTAGCTGACAGGTATAGGAACTGGTGTGATTTTTGCTGTTGAAGCCAATCTGCTTGAGGTTCAAATTTGTGTTGACCGATGGTATTCTACATACCTTGGTTGTAATGAGTGACTATTGAGCTACTTACTGGTGTATATCAAAGCAGTCTGCCCATTCTCATCCGACATCTTTCATCAAGCCAGTTCTGTCCACACAACTGATGCTCACTGGGCATTTCTCTTCTTCAGATCATTCTCTGTAAAACCCAACAGATGGTTGTGTGTGAAAATCCCAGTAGATTGGTGGTTTCTGAAATAGTCAGACGGGCCTGTCTGGCACCAACAACCCTGTCATGTTCAAAGTCAATTAAATATCCTTTATTCCCTATTCTGACACTCCACTTGAACTGCAGCAAGTTGTCTTCACTGTGTCTGGATGCATGAATGCATTTAGTTGCCGTTGCGTGTTTGGCTGATTCACTGTTTGTGTTACAAAGCTTAAAACAAATGTGTCTAAAAAGTGTCCGGTGAGTTTGTATCACAAAAATATCTGCAAAAATCAGATGCCATCTTTATGTTCTTAATGTGTTAAAAGTACATCATATAATTTATTAGATAATATCTTTAATCTTCAGCCAGATGGTGCTCATCTTTCAGGTGTCAATTATATTTATGATTTTTTTTTCCACACAGAACTCTTCTCACCACTGTCTATTGACTGAGGGGATGGACTAACCTAACTGTTCCGTCTTTCCCCTCTGGTTTTTCCCATAATGGTATGATCCCATACGCTCAAACGTGATTGGCTACAGAGCTGCCATGCTAATCAATCAGAGTAAGAACTGAGCAGCAGAAGAGAGAAAGTGATGAAACGCCTCCCTCTCTCGTTTTTCTCTCGTGTGCCGCTCATTGCGCTGCTGTTTTTGTAGCCCCTTCCCATACAATGAAGAACGGCTCTCAGTGATGAGCCGGTTCGAAAATCCGAAACGTTCGCGACTGACGTTTAGCTAGCATTAGTCTAGCTAGCTCCGTCCAGCCGAAACAGCAATGTGCAACGACGTTAGGCCTTTTCAGTTTGAACCGGAGCGCGTTGAAATTGATGGGAATGTAGAAATCAGAATAGAGAAAGATGAGGACCAGCAAACGGAGGAAGAAGCTGGTGTTTCTGCTGTTGTCACCTTCAGCTTCAGAAATTAAACAATGAATGGCTCATACCTCTAGTGTGTAAGTAGCTCTATGTCTGCTCTGTTTAGGGCAGGGGTGGGCAATCTTGGTCCTAGAGGGCTGGTGTCCTGCAGCTCTTAGATGTCTCCTTGGTCCAACACACTTCATTGAAACAGCTGAATCACCTCCTAAGTGCAGTCAAGTTCTCCAGAGTCCTGCTAATGACCTCATTATTTGACTCAGGTGTGTTGAAGTACAGACGCATCTAAAAGTTCCAAGACACCGGCCCTCGAGGCCTGGAGTTGCCCACCCCTGGTTTAGGGTCTGGTCTTCGGTCCGGTGTTGGTTCCTTGGTTTTACATTCAGTATGTTAGAACAGGTGTAGCTTCGTTATCGTTTAAAAGAGTTTCCAACCTTTGCTCAAGTAGTCTGGATGTTTCTTCCAGCGTCCTTCGCTCACTAGCGGTCAGCAGGGGTTTTTGGCGCTTTGTGGATAAAAACAGTTGGCACTGCATTTGTCTTTAGCTTGGAAAGGTACGACCACTTGTTAGTTTTGGTCCTCCAGACGTTGTGTTCTGCTCTCTCCAACGCTGATTTTATTTTATTTTTTTTTATTGTAGGAAGTGTTCCAGACTTATTTCACCTTTTCTTTTGAATTACAGCCAACAGAGACATAGTTTGGCGTTGTCTAAATGTACACCAGTCAAACAGACCCAATCGTGCCATCAACCCAGCATGCATTGCGCAAATGAAAAAATGGCGACCTTCGTGGGTGAAAAATATGACAAAATACATACAATTTTAAAAGTAGTTATGAGTTTGTATGTATCAAAAACAGCATTTCTTAGGTAATAGGAAAATTACAACATATTTAGGGCAACATGGTGAGCTAATCATGGATCCTTATTTTAAGAAATAAATTTATAAAAAAATTTTATATTGAGCTATTGTTTGTGGATAGCTCAATGGGAAATGGTAACTATATTACTTTTAGTCTGATATCAACAGTGGCATGTTGCTATTTGAGTAACATGGGCTATCCTAACACCTTGACAGAGTGACAGCATTGATGCAGTAATTCATGGAAATGCAGCTTCGAGGAAGAACAAGAGCACATATGATGTACTCTTCAGGCGCAAATAATGCTAGGTCGTTGAAAAGCATGCATGCATGCACACATACACACATAAAAAATATGGCTTAGAGTTTGTGTGTTAGTGCCTCAGGCTTAGGGGTCCAAGGCCCAGTAAAACACCTGCAGTTAGTGGATTCAGAGACAAAGATGGAAGAGTCAGAGGATCAAGTGGAGAACTGAGCAGTGACAGAAGGGAGTGAAGAAAAGTAAGACACACGAAGAAAAAGAAAGGAAGGCAACTAAGGAATATTATGTTTGCATATGCAATCAATTTAAGACATGCTTTATCCAGGTAATAAATTATGGTATGTATTTAGTTATGTTATAAATTGTAGCTTTTGGAAATAAATTGCACATGCCCTAAAACTGAATTTCTCTTGATGTTAAAAAAATCCCCATCTTGCTTCTGAATGTAAATTCATAGTGTCAAGTGACATGTTAGTTTTAGGACTTCTTAATGGATATATATCAGTGGACATAGGAAAAAATGTTAAGGGTAAGAAATAATGAATGGTTGGAAGTGTGGAAATAAGATGGCCTTTGATGGTTTGCAATTTTGTGTAAAAATTTATAGACATCCTGCAGGAAACAAGAATGCACAGTATTAAAAAAAACATTGAAGCAATACAGTAAAAGATGCATTCAGGAGAGAAATGCCAAAGTGAGGGCCTGCTGAATGGGGATTTCACATGAAAAAATCTAGTGGACAACCAGGGAAATGCATCTGCAATGGAAGCTAATTTATTTAGTGTGTTTTTTTTGTGTGTGTGTGTGCGTTTTTTTTTTTTTTTTTTGCCTTTTTGCAGACTACTCCATATAAAGTTATTGTATAATATGTGCAGAAAAAAAGAAGAACCGTTTCTTTTTCTAAAATTATTAAATTGAACATCACATTTAATTTAGATAGTGCCCATTCCCAGCAGTCACTGCTGGGGAGGCATTTTTGTTATTTGTGAAATGGTGAAAATAAAGGATCTCATTTTCCTTCTGGATCTTCTCCTTCCACTATTTCCAACAGAAACCTTCTTTGGCCTTGAACTCAGGGATGCCACCTATTAGACATGATCTAATAGATCTTATTGATCTTCCACATGGTCTCAACAGCTTATCAAGGTAGTACTGAAATAAAAAAAACCCCACTAACATTAAAATGTTTCAGGAAGAAAAAACCCCTGCAATTTCTGAACTTCAACAACATAGAAAAATAACATTTTAATTAAAATAAAATTGCAGAGCAATAGAAACCCCAGCAGAATTAAATCCACATTTGCCTGCTTCATATGTACAAATTAACATCAACACATTTTCCACGTTGTACTACTTTCAAAGCTTAGATTTAACATTCCTTCAGTGATGTTAAATCCCCCACAGGATTTCCTAGTTTGGAAGTCAAATATCAAAATATCTTGACTTTTATTATTTCTCTACTCAGCTTTTTCACATTGTGTTATTCCCTCTGGTATCACTTTGCAAAGTGTTTTATCTTTCTCCTCAAGTGTACTTTGTCTGAACTTTTCACATCCACTGCATATTTTTTGTCTCTTGTTTCTTCTTGGTTTTAAAACTTTTTCCCCTCTTTTTCTACCACCTCTGTGAACTGAACAGTGTCACAGTTGGTATATTTTCTAATTTCTGGCATATTTCGTATTGCACCCCAACATCAGCTGTTAGAGAAAATTTGAGTATGAATCTACACCATAATCATGCATTCATATTATCAGGATACATTGCAGTTCTAATATGACTGCCCAACTGCTATGGAAAGCAAAGAAAGTTGGAACACACTTTCTTTAAATGTATTGGATGGTCTTTCTCAATATTATGGATCACTTTTTTCCATGTGTTTACTCACAAATAAACTTATTCTGTAAAAACACTGTCAAAAAATAAATAATTAGACAGACATGGACAGACCAATTTGCCATTGCAGCTGTAGTAGAATGTGCAGAATATTGTGTGATATTTTTACTTTTGAAACATCATCGAAAAGCTAATCAGATGTTACTTAAAAAAGTGAAACTAGAGTATTGCGTGGATTCGTGTAATCTGTCACTTTATGTCAAAATGTATTATTTTAAATTAGTTCATTATTTCCAGTGTTTACTTCTGGTAATTGTTATGATTAAGTCTTGGGCTCTTCTAAACCAGGTGTTGATACTTTTAGCATGGACATGTGGCAAGTCCAGTTGCAACATGAATCCATAAAGTTGTCAGCATAGGAAATAACCAAGAACTCAAACTTCCTCCTATATGACTGAACTGACTATAGACTTAATAAAAAACAGTGGACCAACACCAGATGACTTGACTTCTGAAATCATCTAGTACTGTGGAAGCTTCACACTACACCTTGTGCAACCTGGAATCTCTGTAATCTCTTTCTTCAGCTCCTCAGAGCTTGATTTCCAAATGAAATGCAAAATTTGCTTTCATCTGAAAAGAGAACTTTACACCACCTGCCAACGGTCCAGTCCTTTTCTCTCCTTCTGAATTGATGAAAAGTAATTTGTATTTTGATTTAGCTGAGCTGCACCCGTGTTGTGGTAATATTGTATTTTGATAACATTATTATAACAGAGCATGGCCTCACACAACTTTCCCCTGATGGCTGACCATTACCTGATTGTTTGACTTTATGTTTGAACTCGTTGATTGAAAATACAACAGCTGGCAGCAGGTGACACGTGTTTTATCAAATGACTTTGTATTTGTTCCTGGTCAGTCATGCTAGATTAAATGACACTCTGCTTGACCTGCAGGAGGGAATGTTGTTGCTCCTGTTTATTTCCTTGCAATGTGACTGAACGTTTCTGCCACTTGATGGGTATAGAATGGCATGAATGACACTTTAATTGTGCCTTGAAAGCTTTTGATGTCTCTTCTACACTGGTAACATTTCAGTTACAAGATTGATTCTGTGCTTCGCTTTGTCCCACAGGATTAAGGAATGGGTTGATCAAATGCAGAAAGAGCTCGTCACCTTGGCAGACACAGCCACAGCAGGGCAGAGCCTCACTCAGGTAAAATGTGTGAAAACCACATTCTTATAAAGGCAATATTCTGACTAACACTAAGACAATGAAACTATTCTCTGTCTTCAAATTCAATTATGTTTTTTTTAATTGAATTCATTTTTAAGCACATTTACACATGATTCTAAATATAATGTATTAACTAGCATAAAGACAATTCCTATTACTAATCTTTTCGTTTGCTGTCTTTTCATCTAGATTTTTCTGAAAAATCAGCATCTCTATACTGTAGAGCAAAATGACGCAGAAGAGCTGGTGGCCAGAGCGGCCAGGAACATAGAACAGCTGCTGCGGAAGAGGTCTGCTGCCTTGGAGGTAGGACGCACTGCAAGCAGGAGAACCAACTGTCAGTTTGCACATTTATGTAGATGTTGATGATGTGCAGGACAAACTTTTTCTCCACAAGGGCTGGAACGGAAAACATTTTTCAATTTGTTCCTTTTCTTTCCCAAAACTGTGCATAGATTTGAACATGTAAGATGGTGACAGGTGTTATTCCAATATTTTTTTTATTTATTGTTGCGTAAAATAGAAGCAATGATGATGCTTTTAAGTGATATAAATTTGGTTGTTCATGCACTCATATGCTAAGCTGAATTGATTGGTCTGTTTCAAATCATTGTAAAAGCTGAAATTTCTCATTCAGAAAGGCCAAATACAGATTTGATTAGCAAAACTACATGAACTTTCATAGTTTTCAAACGGTCGTCTAAACAATGTTTCTCTTTTACTGCGTTGCTGGTTTCAAAATCCAAATTAGTTCATGTTTGTATTTGAGATATGGACTCGGTGCAGACTTGAACTTAAAAAAAATAATAATAATAATAATTTTTGTCCTGTTCATCAAAATACCTTAATATTTAAATCACTCCTCTTAGTCGATATCTGGTGCTAAGACATTTGAACTATTTATTCTTACAACTCTAAAACGTCTTTTAATTTCTAATGAGGCCAACATTACACTGTAACAATATTTAAACTAATTCATAACAGATCGTAAGAGTGTTATGCCTCATGCTCATGTGTTAAATTAGGCCAAGTAGAAAGCAGTACATCATTTAAATTCAGAAGCTATGGCAAACTAGTGTAGGTAGAATGGTATGCATCCACTTAAAGAGGGTTTAGTTCAGTAATAACAGATAAGACTTCTGGTACCTTTAACCAGGTAATATAGCCTTAAAAAAGTATATCAGAAGATAGTAAGGATAATGAAAAAACAAAGACAAGTATGTATCCATCTGACCAATAATCAGACCACACAGATGCTAAACAGTCACTAAATCTCAAAATGTTCTGTCAAATAAACAAAACACTCTGTGTTTAGGATATTATTTTTCTTAATATTTTTCTAAGACTAGGATATTATGGACAGTTGACAGGATGACAGTACAGATATAAGCTGTATGAGCACTAAAACATCAGACCAATGTTCCAAGACCGGCTCCTGGAAGAAGAGTTTTTAAAGCTGCAGTGCTTCATACTACTTGCTGTGGGCTAGTTTTTCAGCTTAATGTATTTTCAATACAGTAGAATGTAGCTGAAAAATATGTTAAATATTTAGAGCATGATCAGTCACACAGTGACTGTTCTTAATAATTATTGAGTGAGAATGAAAGCTGTTTTAAGAAATGCTGCCGAATACAAAGAAAAATAAATAAATCACAACTGACACATTTATTATAACTTGGATAGAAGCTGAACACTGACACATTTAAAACAAAACGGTGCGAGCAGAACAGCAGCCTAGATGTTAAAGAATCTGACAGGCAACGTGGAGCAACATAAATTTTACAACATATGTTTCAAATTCTAGTTTCAAATATCGGAGGAGCAGAATAAAAGTAGTTTGTTTGATAACAGCTGAACAAATTACTCGCCCTTTAATAAAGGCAGTAATAAACGTTCATCTTCCTTCTGTCAGTTTATCAGACCACAACTCATTCTTATCACCACCTTTTGATCCAGAGTTGTTTCGTTTTTCAAAGAAGCTATATTGAGACTGTGGATCCAAAAATCTGTGACATTGAAAACTGCTTTACTGTTGCTGTGCTGTTTACATTTCTGGTGAAATATATGCATCTGTAATATTTCACTTAATCCTACTTGATTTAAAATGGGTGACTTGTGAACATGTTGAGTTAACAATTTGGAAGGAGCAGGTCAATAAAAAAAAATTAAAACTATGCAAAAGTTTTCACATTTAAGTGTTAGTTGCATTTTAGAAAACATACAACTTTTCTGATTGTTCACTTTATTTTATGTGAATAATTTTACATAGTAATTGCCAGCTTTTTTTTGTACGGATCTGACCAGTAGCTTATATATGGACGTACAGACTGAAGGGTAGGTGAGACATATTAAATAGCAGAATTCAGAAACTGTGGTTCATCTTATTATTTTTTTAAGATGCAATAATGAAAACCTTGACCCTGGGGAGCTTCTTTTTTCCCACCCCACCCCCTTTCTTTCCTCAGAAGTAGGTCAGCAATGCAAATCTTTATCATGAATTAAAACAATTTTAATGCACCCAGAGGGAGTTCATAAGACTGCATTATAAGGTCTCTTGGTAAATGTCTGATTAGAGATAGAACAAAAGTGTTTATGAAGGTTCGTATACACATATTCTGCCAAGACTCTGGCTTTCTGGTAAGTACTCTAGTGTTTTTAATATTTTTTCACAGAACTGGTGACAAAACATTCATAAGATAAAGAGAACATATGTTTGCAAGTGTTGGAAAGCAATAGCTGTAAGAATGAAGTTGTTGTGGGTTTTAGGTATGAAGAGAAAATAGGAATTCATGGTTAGTTGGGCATCATTACTAACTTTAAGTCTAGCCCGTATACATTAATCATAGGACATTGTTAATGTACAAGCTTTTTGTTTCACCCTTTCTTGCAAGTAACATTGAGTGAAGTATGGTATTCTCCATCCGGAATCATGTGGATGGGAAGATAATTGATGAACAAGACTAGGGTAATGTGGGCATGTAATCAAGAGAGATATACAGAGAGACAGTTATGGTTCCACAGGATGGTTAAAAAAGAGCAACATAGAATAAAGGAGGTTTTCAGCTTCTTTTATGCAAAAGTTTCCTCATTGGTCGTAACGGAAATCATAAATACCAGCCAACCTTTAAGATTAAAGTGATTTTTTTCATAGGACTTTGGTTTTATTGAGAAGTAACTTTTGCTGACTGATCTCTATGTAGCGGTTTAGATTCTAAAGTTTATCTTCCAAGCACAAGAAGAGAATTTATATTAGAGCTGAGACTTGCTTTGGTGTTCAGAAGATTTGAAACAAGGTCAGGTAGGACTAGCAATGTCAAAATAATTTCAGGTCGCCTAAGGCGCTCAAACAATTTCCTCTTGGCTTTGAAGTGTTTTCAAACTTTCTTTCTCCTTTTTTTGTTCTTATCTCTTCTAAAATCCTTCTGTCTTTGGCTGGTCCCAGTATATATGGAGTGAAGAACTTTTAGAGGCCACAGTTTATGTAGCACAGGTGTGTAACAAGTGTTTGGCATGGCATGTCTACTCATGCTTCCATAAATAAGCACGTGGCAGAATGCAACATGCATTATTAATGCCGACTTGGCTGCACAATGTTGAGGGAGGTTGCCTTATCAAATGGTTCTCAATGAAAACTGTGACTTGAGCTACACAGGCAACATTCAGACTGCAAATTTTGGTTGATTTTGATATTTTTGTTGATATGCTAAAATTGTTGCTTCCAAATAAGATAAAGTGAAATGCAGAACACAACAAAGATGTTCATTACAATGACCTTAACCTAGCCTGGCCATTGTTATCTTGTGCAATTCCGCTTGAATTAAATCTCGCTTGCATCACAATTTGGACTTTCTCCCCTTCACTGGAATCCTCACCGGTAGATTTTCTACCAGGCCATAAATTACTATTAACGGACTGAACCTCGTACGGCTCAGCACTTCTCTCTTTGCAATAGTTGTTTAAAGCGCAGGCAATTTTGCGAAAGCTTCATAGCGTCAAACTGGCACATGACATATGTTGCAGTTGGGTACAATTTAAAACATCACAGTCCCATGACTCCAGGAAGCAATCGTTTCTCTATAGCTGAGAGCCCAGACCATCTGGGAAGCAAATAGTGTAGGACACTGGCCTGGTTTTTACCAGTCTAACTTTATTCCCACAAAATACATTGAATCTGTTTGCCCGTTTCTTATGTGATGAATTGATTTCTTTGTGACACATGCCATAAAAAGCTATATGTCAGGTTTTTTCCCCAAAAAAGTAAATACTTAAATAAATGGTTTTGTTGTTTTTGTTGCAGAACTGCTGCCTGCATCTTAGCTGAAGTAAAGCATTTTAGCTAAAACAAATGCAGTGAAAGACTTAATTTTAGCAAATGCTATACTTAATCACTTTTGCATTTTAGGATTTTCCCTTTTTCTTCAGTCCACCATGGTTCATGCTGCTATGAACGACTACATGGGCAAAAGCTGTTGACATATTCTGTCACAGATCAGCTGCGTTCACAGATTTTTACCTATGATTACATCCTTCTAAACAGGAATTTTGTCACTTGTGTAGTAAAGGTGATTTAAAAAAAAATCTTTTGCCCAAAAGAATTATCTTGGTGTTCGGTGGTTGTTCCTGCACGAGTGTTCCTCTCCCCGTCACTGCTCCCGGCTCTGCTCACTCACACTCATCCCCTTGCTCAGTGGGGATGAGTGGGTGATTTCTGTAAGGCATGACTACATACAATAATCAAAGCACTGACTAATTAGAGTGAGTCAGGAATATCTGTCCATAAAGGCTATAAGGCATTTTGATCATTAAGCTGATGTGGAAATGCTATGAGCAACACGTATTTAAATGGTCGGTCTTAAATGTTAAACTTTTCTTAAATAGGGTTAGATTTATCTCTGTCTACCCAGAGAAGGTTTTGATATTGTAATCCAATGTTGCTAATAGTAGTTTAAAGAACTTAACCACATTCAAGTAGATTTGTAACAAGCTTTTTCAAAGATGTAGTACACATACGTTTCTCTTTATTATAATTGCACAATGGAAAAAAACACTGATCTAATTCATATGTAACATACTGAAAGTTCAGAACATTTCCATAAGGTTTAAGTGTCATCTACACAGAGCAGTGTTTTTTTTTTGTCTGAAATCAGCTTATTGCCCCCGTTATGTATGAGCAGGGTTAGTAGAAGACTGACACCTTTTTAGTGAAAAGAAAAAGCCCAATCAAAATGTTTGTGTTGTGCAAGCAAAGTGCTGTTGCATTTCCCGCGTATAATGTCAAGTCAGATCTACTTTGCCATTTGTTTGCATACATTATAGCCAGTACTTGGCTCACTCATCTTCTTTTTAGCAGGCTGCAAAGTTTAGAGGTGAAAACCTGCTTTGAAGGTCAACGTGGGGTGAATCCAGAAGGAAACGGCTGCTACGGTTAATCTCTAAGGTTTCCAGCCTCTCCTCAGTATCTAGTCAGCCTTATATTTACTTATTTTTTTCTAGCATCAAAACTCTAAGGCTTATTTACTGCTTATTTATATCCCTTGTAACTAGAGTTATGCAGTAATTAGTTATATCTACTCGTTCACATTTACTTCAGTAACTTTATGAAAAAGAAAAATACTTCTAATGGGTAGTTATATTGCACCATACCTTCTACTTTTACTTGAATAATATGATTTTGAAGCTACTCAAAATGTAGCTACTCTAACTTTTCACTGAGTGAAAACAAGCACATTTCAACCAGACATTCACAGACAGACACCCACACAATTTATGATAAAGTGAGACTTCTCATATATACACAAGCTGGCCTGTTCAAGTGTTGTTTACTGTCTTGAGCATGGTGTGTCATTTGGAGGGCAAGAGAATATCCAGTATACAGAATATCTAGCATAAGTTTGCACTGTTCAAATATCCATTTTTGAAAATACCACAATTTGCACTACATTTTATGTTTCTATTTGTTTGATAACATCAGTTGTAAAAGAAGCAGTCCGCACATCACAAGAAATTACTCAGTACTGAGTAGCTGTTTGTTTTACATACTTTTGTTTTACTCTTAGTTGAGTAGATGGTTTGACAATTTTTTTTCTTGCTTATTAAAGTGGCACTATTATGTAAAGGTGATTTTTTTCCATCTTTCCATCAGATTCCACTGTTATTCTCTCATCAAAAATGTACCATACATGATTATTTCATGCATGTTTGAGAAATTCTTCGATTTTTCCTGGTAGCCATTGTGGGTGCTGAAATGCATGGTATCACTGTGCTTGTTTGTTGACTAGGCTTCATCACACATGAATATAACAAAATTTAATTAAGTGGGATTTTACAGTTAAAGAAAATATTACCATGGCTGCTTAGATTGGAAAGCAATTTGTAAATTGTCATCCAAAGGAAACTTTATCAGCTTTTATTAGAAATTTTGTGCCAGCATTATGAGGATACCATAATTATAACACAAGTAACAAATGGAAACATATTAGCATAGGCACAGGCTGATCATTCATTCACCCTGAGGCAGCTGTATTAAAAATAACTTACTTTTTTAAAGCATCTAATTAAGTCTGGTGATTAAGTATTTTAATTATAGTTTGATGAGATTGTGATAAAGCTCTTGCCTGAAAACGTTACCTATGTCTTACATTGTGCCTAATTTGTTACACATAATAAAATGTTATCAAATATAGTTTGGAATTTTACTTAACTTTTGTAAGGTACAAATAATAATAAAAAAAAGGATCACACTAGCATAAGTGTATTTATGCTAGTGTGTTTTTATCTTGAATGAAGGATTTTGTTACATGGAATTCTGTCTCACATCCTATTTGATGTAGTTATGTTTGAAAATGTGGCCACATTAAGAGCATTGATTGTATGAAGTGGAGGATTACCAGCTCTATCTACCATCTTTTTTTTTTTGCTCAGAGTCAATAATGATTTTACAATCATTAAGTAAAGACATTAAAAACACATCATAAAAGAAAAACAAATTGCTGATAACTGCTGTGCTGCTTCTAGGTCTCTACTGAATTGGCTTATTAGATGTCAATGCAAGTTCATTTGTGCAGCACATTTCAGCAACAAGGCAGTTCAAAGTGTATTGCATGACAAAAACACGGCTCAACAAACAAACAATAAAAACATAACATTACAGTGACAAATTGAAGAGAAGTAAATTAAAGTTTCAATTCATACTAGGATTGATCTACGTCCACTTATAATTACTATTCAGTGGTTTTTAGCTGTGATTTAAGGAAACTGGGTGTTTCAGGACACACTTTAACCAGTAATAGTTGGGGTCACTTTTCTTTGCTTCTCTTACTTTAGAAGTTAGAAGTCTCAAGAGCATTTCCTATCTCTTAGTATGAGGTAATTACCATAGCCCAGCTGGGTGTTATTGCTGACCAGCCCATTCATTTATGACTATCCTCTGATGGTGATCATGATATAAATGTCTTTTTGTCTATGACTTTTAGATTCTATAAACCAATACAGATATTGGTTTTTTATTTTCCCCCCAATGCAATTTTGTGTAAATAATTATTTTGTGTAATTTTGGTGTCTGCAGTGATATGATCTTAAAGATTCCCAGTGTAATGCTAAGTCATTCAGTTATCTACCTCCATTCATCTAGAGGTACGCTTCAGGTGTTTCAATTATTATATGTTTCAATTTGTATTTGAGACTTTAGTTCCATCATATTTTATTATGCTTCCCATTGACATCAGTGTGTGAATGTGTGTGTATGGGCGAATGACTGAATGTAGTGTGAAGCACTTTTGGGTGCTTTGGACTTGATAAAATACCATAGCAGTACAGGTCATCCATGCTTATGTTTAAATTTGTATTTGAGACTTTAGTTCCATCATGTTTTATTAAAATGTTCCCCATTGACAGTCTTATATTATTCTGTACAAGATGTGACATTGGGATAATTTTGTGTGTGTGTGCATGTGTATGTGAATCACAAATGTCTGTATGTGTAGGGGTGCGGGTGTGTGTGTCTACAGATGAAACACACTAATGAGCAGAGGCTATGATATGATCAGAGATATGCCAGTCTCAAGAGCAGATGTTGCCCAACCTCCCATCTCTGCTCTGTGCTGATCATATTAAACAGACAAGAGGTTCTGCATATGTCTCTATCTTTCCATTTCCATTCTTGCTTATGTGTGATGAGAGAAAGAGAGAGAGAGAAGTGGGAAGCAGTAAAGATGAAAAATCCTTCCTAAACTTACGGGAGTCCAGGGAAAAGTGTGTACAATGCAAAAAAATGAAATCCAACTGGGATGGGATATCTTCAAATGAAGCCAAAACATGACTGTTTTCTTCCTACAATAGACTTATACTACTCTTAGAGTAATTTAGTCTTAAGAACATAAGGTTTTTTGGCTATTGTGCTTTTATAAACATATAGTCTTTAAATGTGCACAATTAAATAATGTATGTTCAAGACAACAGTTGTCGATTTGCTTAAAGAAGTACATTTTTAGTGAAAACATCAGCGAAGATATATTAATCATTTATCTACATGTGTACTGACTATCTTATGCGTACATCCAAAAAGGTCTTTCATCTATAGCAAGGACATACTGTCACTTAAAAAAAATAGTTTAATTTCAATTTGGAATGCACTCAATGCAAAGAAATCCAAACCATGTTCTTCCACAGTTATGACTGCAGGGGTACTGATCAGAGAATTTGTAGGTAATTTCATAATAATTGTGTATGTCCTTCTACAGAGCGAGTTGAACTCTTCAAAAGGAACAGAGGAACTTTGCTGCAATACCATCATATTCCTTTTATTTGCTAAAGTCTAATTTAAGGTGTGGACAGTTGGGTTAAAGCCAACATTCCTACATTGAAAATAAATGTATATCTAGAAGCTTCTTGTACCTTTTCTTTTCCCCTCTAACTTCATCTTTAACACCTTTAGGTATGTAATTATTTGACTTAAAGTTTTTGTCAGTTCAACCCAGTAGGTTTTATTTGGTTCCTGATTGGTCTTTTGACTTTTGATTGTGCTTTTATTTTTGTTACACATACTACTTTTCAAATAGTTTGCTGGGTTTGTTTGGATATGTTCTGCTCTAACAATTGCTGTTGTAAAATGTTACCTGCTTACCTCTCCACCCCCAAGACAATTCAAAGTGCAGGCATCACAGATGTATAGGCAGCAGCAAAACACAATTGCATATTTCAGTAACATATACAAATATGTAATATAAAGCATATTCTAAACCCACTTTAGCCAGCTGTTTGGTGGAATCGAATGGACTAAGCAGTGATAGTAAAGGAATAGTAAATCATTGGGTCTTTAGGTGGCGTAATCCCCAGCATATCACTGAATAAGAATTTTGGTTCCCTGGGTATAAAACTGTTATCTGGGACTTTCCATCTATATCATCATCTGGAAGAGCTTCCTTGTGTATTTTTTTTCCACATTTAGTATTTGCTTGAAAGGCTTTATGTAACCTCATTCACTTTGTTGTTTGTGTGCCAGTTAAATGCACTAACTAAAAAAAAAACAACAAAAAAACAGCTAATGGATTTTGCCTAGAATCCATCAGCTTTTAAATGTTAGCAACATTGCATAAAGGCAAAATGACCAAATCATTTCTTTGGTCCTTTTATGTTCCACATGTTTCTGTCAGTGAGTTGTTATCAAAATGACCCTTTCCTTTTCCATTTATTTGTTGTTTTCTGCTCATGCTAAATCTTGTTGTTCATATTTAGCTATGAAATTTTTTTTTTTAAATATGATAAGGTGTTATACTTTCCAAAATGGCTTTGACATGAAAGCAACTCATACATGCATCCATTGCATACATACACTTGAGAGTAAAAAGACAGTGAGTTCGATGTAAAATAGCAGTAGACTATTCCCATCAGATAGTCTGGTGCCCTTAGAGAGAATGTGCAGCAGCAGGGTATTCCCCTGGGTTCCAACAGCTGCAGAAGCTCAACTCCTCCTCTGTGGCTTAGCCTCTTTCTTTTTAAATTATATCACCCATCTCTGTTTGAATCGATGCTCTCTTTACATATTTCCTATTGCTCTCCTCCTACAGTACAATATAAATAAAATGTGTATAACCGCTATTAGGTTTGCAATACATCATTTTCAGGCAAGATTTAAAATCTTTGCTCACCTTTCTGTTTTGTAAGATGAGTTTTCAGTATTTGTTTTAATAAACCCCATAATCAATGCCTTGCATTTTCATCTTTCTTAACATACTGTTTATTGATAACTGTGATTACGACTTTGTGGGGACGTTTTCACTCTTTCTTTTATTTCCTTCCTTTTTAAATTTTCCACCCTAAATCCTGAAGGATTCAGGAATAATGACATTCTGGATTGGACAATCTGGAATCGGGAACGGAAAGATATGAGTGTGGGTGTAATGATCTTTTAGACCTTTGTGAGTATCGCTTTGTTGTCTAGGAGTGGGGTGGGCTGCTTCGAATTGGCCATTGATTTTAGGCGTGTGGAGACTTGACACACACACAAACACACACACACAAACACAGGGAGCCTGAGACGCTCGGTGAGGTTTAGCAGAGCTTGTCTCATCTTCCCTGTCTATCCTTTAAGCTGTGAACTGCTTTCTCACTAAATGCATGGTGGGCTGCTGGGCTGCCCTGGCAGCATGACAATAAGACTTGCAAGAGTCTTGCAGCAAAACCTCTCTGTGGGGTTTTTACCTCTCCAATACTTCTACTCAGGCAAACTTTGGTTTCTGCATTCTGTGGTTACAGCCTAATGGTCTCACAATACATAACCGTGGACAGTGCAATGATGCTATCAACTACACACCGTTCTTGGTTCATGCACCTTTTATGTTCAGCCTGAGTGAAAATTTGTCTCGGCAATGTTTTCTGTGGATGCTATTCAAGATTATTCTCAGGTTGATCCCTTTATTATTTCAAATGTATTCATCCCTATGATACTTGTTTTCACACTTTGCTTTTAAACATCTCTGTCTCTCAACTGCCACAAGCCAAATGGCCGGAGTCATGTACAATTCCAGCTTTATAAAGCTGAAAAATGGAAGACATATTTTGAAAGAGTGGACTCATTATTGCGTAGACCTTCACAAAAATTGAAAGAGAATTTAATGAGCAATTAGATCAAACATGCTACCGAAGCTGTTATGCACTCCCATTAAGTAAAACACCGGAGTGCTGAATTTATTTTCAGCTGATGTCTAATCTGTTGGTCCAAGCAGCAACTAGCAGTTGCTCTGTAATGAGGTAAAAGTTTACCCTAGTTTAAAGAGATTGATTTGGGTGTTCTCACCAGTCTGGACACTGAGAAGTTTTGAGATTCTGCTCACCATTTTTACATGTTTGCATGTTTAGAGATGTTGATACAGGAATAGAGAAAAATGGAGGGAAATTTAGTTTTTTTTTTTTCTTCCCACACCTAATCTCCCCCTCCCCCATATACCCCGGAGGGGAAAGGAGCCTCGTCAAGGCTCTGTCATGAATTTTTAACAAGCCAGTCAGCCTGCCCTCTTGAGGAGTGTATATATTCTTGCAGATTTGCATGTGCATTTTCATACACTACCACTGAGATGAAAGTGGAATTTTATAAACATTATCTCCCAATGTTATCTGTTATTGTCATACAAAGTCTGCAAAAATGATGTATGAAGTGCTAAATGGCTATAGACAACTTTTTTTATTCATGCTCAACTAAACAGCAGTGTGTCAATGTTTCTGACTGGACTGGTGGCATTTTTAATTCATTACCTACTTATATACATATATAAAATCACACAGGACTTTGATTTCTTAACATAATATTTTGCTCAAGTCCTTAAAGCATGTAATGCTACACATCACACACAGATATATCAAGCACACAGTCGTTGAATCTTGAGGATTATATGAAATTCTTCAAAACTTTGTATATAGCTCTTCTGTCTGATGTACACAACCAGATGAAACTACTAAAATGATCTAAGCAGTATTACATCTGAAGGTATCAATTTCAAGTATTTAACAGACAACAGAAGATGGCCATTTTAAACTGAAGTACTGAGAACATAGTCATGCATAATAATTTCACCATAGCTACCTTGTGTTGACTCCAAATTGAGTATGTTTGTTTATGACTGGATTAGTCTGTATATTTAGCAGCTGACGGGTCTGGAACAAAGCCCAGGACTGCAGGCCATAGAGATGACACTGTTGATCAGAAAGGAAATCACTGCCAGAAGCAGACTCATGGTTATAGACACACATTGACAGGACTGTGAAAGCCCTGTAGTTTTAGATCATTTAAATGAGAATATACGCATTGCTTTGTCTCTGGAATTGTCTCCACCATGCGTTTAAAAGTGTTGTCTTCTGTGTAAGTGTCTAATATTAGATTGTTGTTGTGAAACATCCTTTGGGCAGTTTCTAATTTGAAGCCCTTTCTCATTTCTGTCCCCCAGAAACTGGCCACAGCTGCAGAGGTGTTCCAGAAGGAACATGCGTGGAAAGACGAGTTTGAGGTAAAAGGGAGAGAAAAATGCACTGAACAGTACATATATTACGTATACACACACAAACACACGCACACACACGCACGCCGACATGCACATTACACACATGCACACACACATAAGACAACAAGAAACACAGATAACTCTGGAAAAAGTCAGGGTTTATATTTACGCTGTTGGTGGATGTTATTGCTGCAGTTATCTGTCATAAAAAGAGATCACAGCCTCCATGCGAAATGGAGCCATAATCACATCTTTATTGCATAATTATGGTTTATTGCACATTATACACCTTGTTGTGACACATTGTGGCCGCTACTTCAAATGAATGATAGAGACAGCTTTAAACGTGGCTGTAAAATGTTGCTGTCATAATGGTCAGTTTTTTTAATTGCTAGCGTTACAAAAAGATTATGTTGGTCTGTCACCAGAAAAACATCCACAGGTAAACATAGAAAGTAAAAACATTTAAGATGATTTATGCAGCTTTAATATCCAGTGTCATCATTACCATAAAACAGATAAAGCAGCGCATCAAAAAAAAAAATCTGTTTAAAAATGGTTTGAAGGAAAATATACTTTTTTTTAACTTTTCAATTTCAGTAGAAATCAGCCTGTTGACTAGCTTCTTGATTCATCTGTCATATCCAGGCATAAAGTGTGTTGTATCCTCACTTTTCAGTTTGAGTTGATATTTCATTATTCAAATTATTTATAATGTGGATGCATTTTTTGTTTACATACACAGAACATATTCACATTTCTGACAAAGATGACTTTTGTAACAAAACTGCTTAGTTTATATTTTTTCTTCTGGACAAATCTAATAAAAACATTCCCATTAGAAAACTCTTTGTTATGATTACAGGGACAGATTTTCAGAAATTGTTACAGTCCAGGTCTTTATCCATGAATGACTCAATAGACTTTTTAGTGTTAGAAAAAGTATGCATTTGCTTTGAAAATCAATAAAATGGCAGAACATGTCATGCACATGTTGTTATTTCAAGATCTTAAGGTTTTCTGGTTCTAAAATATTATGGTATTTGGGTTTTAATAAGTTCCCAATTAGTAAATTAGCTTGTTGTGCAACTCTTTGAAAAGCATTCAAAATGTCGTTTTGTTTTTGTTTTTGTTTTTTACAGGATGATGAAATTGCCTACTACAATTCAAAGGACAACGTAAGTGTGCTTTTTTCCCCCCCGACACTTTTCCGGTTTCTTTGAACTCTCACTCCCATGGTTTCTTAAAGTTCACAGATAAAACTAAGACATAGGACGAGAAGATGGATGTGTTAGCCACTGCTCTTTTTAAAGCCTATTTTCCCTTCTGTCTCTAATATTCCTACTATTCACCACTTTTACAATTTCCCTCCGCCCCCATATTCTATATCATTCCCTCAGCTTTTTATTGCAGTATCACCCTCCTCCTCTTTCCCTACTTCTTGGGCTCTTCTTCCATGCAAGCCTCCTTTCAGTCATCTTTCCTCCCACCCTCGCTCAGGTGAAGAGGTCTCTGCCATGCTTCTCCTCTAATTGACAGATGAGATGTATGAGCTGGCTACGCTGTTGCTTTATTAGGAAGCAAGTGTTCGCCCCCCACCCTCCACTCCTCCCTCCTTGCTGAATCTCTTTCCCTCTCCCTCTCTCAACACCTCACCACCTCTCTACTGTGCATTCTTTCATATCTCATCAGTTTTTGCTTTTCACTACATATTGTACTTTCTCTAAACCCCCCTTTTTATGTAAATTGGGAGGTTGAAAATACACACAGATGGTGTCACTTCCTGGCGCTCCTCTTTCGGGAGAATGATCTATAAAAGAAGAGACAACACATCTTTTATCAGACAATAATGCTTCATTTTTTATTCGACTACCTGGGGGATGAAATTAGCTGTGGTAATGAAATTACATCTGACAGAATTTGTTGGGGATGTACTGCCGGACAGTTGTCTGCTTCTTTGCTTACAGATAAAGCCACAAAGTCAAATGCTAACAAGGAAGAGTGTTAAATTTACTGAAAGCTGTGATCAAAACTACTGCATCCATCTTGATTTTCCTTTTTCCCCCACAGCTGGATGCAAATGAGACAGAGGGGAGAAAATTCAGGATTCGACCAGACTTTAAAGAGGACCCTTCATTCAAACGGTTGACTGATCACAACCATACAGCTGTCCACATTCCCACTGACATCTATGATGGCTGTGAGTCTGCACACACACACACACACACACGCACGCACGCACACACACACACACACGTGCACACACGCAGACACGCACACATGCACACTAACCCAACTGGTAACCATGGATACAGCTGACACACCAAACCATTATAAAATCTTGTCAACAGATTTTGCTCCCAGCAAACTTGCCCTTGGCTAAATAATGTTTTTAAAAGAAGTGAAACCGTATAATGAGGTCTTCTCGAGGTTTCTGCTCTGTTATTTGCTGTTGGTGAAAAGAGGATCTTCTAATTCAAATGTGTCCATATTGCATTATTAAGCACAACATGCCCATTTTCATAAAAAGGAATTATAGAATTATTTTATACATGTCTTTAGACTGAAACCATTAATATTGTTCACAAATAAGAACACTTATTTAAGTGTAAATTTAATTTTGTGATATGCACTACTTATTAAATTTGGCCAATGCAAAAATAGCAGTTCAGCTTGTTGTGTAGTTTAAAGAATTAAAAAGTAAGTACATAGAATAATCAAAAACCTAGTAATTAAGTGATGGTTCTAAATATTCTGATCAACCACTGTAGAAAAAGTTATGGTTTAGGCATTAATTTAAAAGGATCGATGATGATGTCCGTTCTTTTTGCGGACTTGGACTGTTTTCACTATCAAAAGTACTTTGACCTTATAAAAGGCATGGAGTTTCCATTGGAGAGTACAGTCTCTATTATTGAGAAAGGAGGGGATCATTGTGGAGTAGAATCAATGGAAGACATTTATTTAAGAGCTTTGGGTCAGCCTCCTAAACAGAAGACTATTTCCATAGCTCAAATATAATCCTAAAAAAACATTTTTGCTGTTTCCTCTGTCAACGCGTCTCTGACCTTATCACACAGTGATGATCATGACACCATGGCCCCTGGATGCATAACCCTAATGACCAAGTAGGCCAGTGTAACTGACACAAATAAGCCAAGAACAACTTCTACACACCTTTCAGCCTTTTGTAGAGCAACTTGGTTTGTGCCAAAATGCCCTCTTATCCCTCTTAAAAATGTTATGCATTGTTAAATTGTGCTTGTGTAGTATTCTGTAAGAGTAGTCCTGGCTTGCTGCTGGACAAAAAAAAAAAAAAAATGTCACTTGGAGGTAGTTTAGTCAGATCACCTTGTAAAGGTCAATGTTGTTGGTGTGTTTGTAACAATAATGGCCCTTAACACAAACTCATTTTTAATACTTTGATGCAAATCAAGAAAAATGCAGTTTTACCCATTTTCACACCATTTTTATTTTCTCAAATCCTATATGAGAAATAACTCAGAGTCTAGAGAACCTTGAGGTCTTGTTTGTTAAAACATGACTGAACGATGGCTTGAAGAGTGATCTACAGTTTCTGTTGTGAACCTCCTGTGTTTGATCAGTGCTGTGGAGCGCATTGAAGTGAGGAGAGCAGTTCTACTTAATCACACTGTTATATCCATCAATATGTATTACTGGATTGGACAGCATCTATTGACTGCTCCAGCTAGTGACGTGCACCTGCAGATACCATTACTGTGCACTGATTCATGTCCAGAAATAATCGTCTGAAAATATAAAGGTAATACTATGTGTAACTGTTGTAATGTTATATTTTATATATAGTTTAACTGTGAGAGACCAAAGCTTAAACCTCAGCTCTTACTTTTATCTTTAACACTTCATCCCTCTTGGAAACCTGCCCATTTTTCTGCTGTACCGTTCCTCTTAATGGCTCAACAATCAATGAATATGAGCAGAGGTCCCGTTGAAATGATCAACTTGGGTAACACAAATTGAAATCATTACAGTCATCAATTTCATGTGAACTTGAATGCCCACAAAATCTAAAACTGTGAACATACTCCAGATAACGAGCAACATTTTATCAATCTGAAAATCATCAAAGAAAGAAAGGAAGACAGAAAGAAACGAGGAATTTAATTATTTGTTTTAGTATATTTTCACATTTGTTTGTACAATGTAATGAAATGAACTAAAACTGTCAGATTTGACTCTGGCTTTGCTGCTGCTGTGCCAATTCTTGAAGCACAAAGGACTAAGATTTGGAAACATTAAATAGAGACTTAATGATAACATTACTGACTTAAGTAGTTGTGCAGTTTTTGCAATAGTATGATTTTTGTACCAATACTTCTGTCTTGTTTTCTGCCTTGCATCAGTGCAGGTGTTCTTGTAATCTCACTTATAAACGTACATACTTGAATAACCAAAGAATAAAAAAAGACTGCCAATGGAAAATTGTACATTTTAGAGTAAACTGTTACAAAGCAGTTGTGGGCTGCATGTAATAAAAGTCGATTTCTGATCATTTCATCATCATGTGCTGACATTTACCTTAAATAGTCCAGAATAATTGGATTCTCTAGAGTCTCTATGACATTACAACTTCTCAAGCTGAATGTCAATGAGTTAAGGATTGGATGTTGAATGTCTTAGCTATGCACTGTGCATTGTCTCTGCACTCGCATGTGTTCTGTCTTATTTTTTTCATTTTGTGCTTTGAAGTGCTTGTCTGATGTGATGAAAAGGGTTCAGTGCTCGTCTTAAGCATATGATGACCACAGCGGAAGCTCTCAGTGAGCTTAGGTGACATGAGTCTGGTTACTGGAAGGTTTACCCACCGAATCGTAGTGCTGCTTGTTCACTCAAGCTTGTTCACTTTTTTCTGTTTGTTCTGGACAAACACAGAAACTGGATTTCTGTGTTTGTATGTAGATCAAGAGAAAAAAAACAAACAAAAAAAATCTTGCACAGCTGAATGAAGGAAGTGCGTCAGGACTGACTTAGAGAGACAGCAGGATGGAGCATGGATTTCCACAGCATGGATTTCAGCCTGCTGGTGAACCGTCTGGCTCCAAGGTTACATGTGTAACACTTCTGCTGACATGATAACCCCAGGTACAAATAAGGGACATGGTTGGTGGGTAGACGCAGGTGATTTGGGGATTTTTACTTCATTAAAACTGTTAGTCCTGTTTTGGCATGTTATCTGGGTTCTGGTAGTAAGTATACAGAGATACTCTGAGCATCAGAGACGTATCCAGCCTGGATTTTTGCCAAACTGCCGACTGAAGTGGTGGAAAGTGTTCCCAGGTAGAGGAAAAATGGTGATTGGAGATGTAAGTTAAAGTTACAGGTGGAATAAGAACATGTTCGGTAGGTATTGTGTGGACACAAATGAAAAATGACATATAGTAGTGAATTATGCCAAAAAGGTGAGATAGTTATGTTGATGAGAAAGTATTTTGTCTTTATGTGTCTGTGAAGATTCAGGCCTGAGTCCACATGTACACCTCACTAGTTTTTAATAGGGGTGCACCGACTTGTGACCCTTTGTCATGAAGTACTTTAATGAAATTAAGCAATGCCTCAATACACATTGGAGGCACTGTGTTCTCAGCTGGCTTGTGCGATGATGCATTATTTATCCACTTGATTTTTGTTGTTGGTTGATTGATCCTAAGGTAAAATAATAAAATACAACATTTAAATTCTCAGTATCACCCCCTTATTTTTCTTTGAAATGTTATAGTTAATGACGAAATACATTACTAATTGCACTCCCACGCACTGCCTGCTTTTTTGCCTCCTTTTCCTAATGACACATGTACTCCTGGCATCCAAGCCTTCATTAATGCTGTCCTCGTGAGACATGCACATAGATAAACATTGTTTGCTTAGCACATCAATGAGCCACTTCACACTCAGTATAGGAGCCCAATGTGGTCACATATACATATCTAAACAGATAGAAAACATAATTCCTTTACATTATTATCTTTCAATTACAAATACACATATATATATATATATATATATATATATATATATATATATATATATATATATATATATATATATATATATATTAGGGCTGAAACAATTATTCAGATTAATTGTGATTAATCGGTTATCGACACAATCAACCAATTTAGTAAATGATTCATTATTAACTGGAGTGACTCTAAAACATTCCAACTGATGAAGGGATAACACCCTCAGAACTGATGAAGGGATAACACCCTCAGACCAGTAACTATCCACTGTACAAAACATATACTTCATTTTTGTTGAAAAATCTTTTGTCTATAATTTTGTTCTACTCAGAAGAGGCATAGTTTTAGCCTCAAATTATGTGAAAAAAAAACTTGTTGCATATGTTGTCAATTAGTCCACAAAAGAAAAACACCTACACTGCATTGTTTACAAAAGTTAATGTTCTAACTTGTATTTTAACAATTGACATATTTTTTTAGCTGTAGATGCATCCTTTGCTACAAATGACCAAGCGAACACTAAAGGAATGTTATGTTATTGCATTTAGGCAAAAGATTTATTTATTTTCTTAAGTAAAAAAAGGAATTAAATAATTTGTTTACTTGTATCTTTTAATGTATTTCAGATCTAGCGTTAAAAAGGTTTAAGTGGTTAAATGAAAAATCGTCAGAATACGAAGATATTTTGAAAATTGTGTCACTGAACAGCAGTAGTAGCTAGACAAAGAAAAGATTGAGTTGCGATGGCACATGTTGCGTCTCCATCAATCATAGTCAGGGTTATGTGGCTCTGAGCTGCCTTGGTCCTGTGCCATTACATCCATAATGCCTGTTGCCTCTCACAACACACACTATCAATCAAACGGATGCAGTGATGGAAGCACAGACAGACGCACACAGGCAGCTGGGTGTTTCTGATGATAAGCACTCTTAAAATAAAACAGA
Organism: Poecilia reticulata; assembly: GCF_904066995.2. NCBI lineage: Eukaryota > Metazoa > Chordata > Actinopteri > Cyprinodontiformes > Poeciliidae > Poecilia > Poecilia reticulata. Next base: position 20,577,713 of record NC_088835.1, on the reverse strand, counting down.
TTAATTTTCCAGCAACATAGCAGTTCCTTCCTGAATACCACCACTTTTATTGGTGGCTAAACATGGGCATTTGCTGTTGAGCTGGACAAATATTTGCTCATGTGTCCTGCTGAGCAAATGAGCCGACGCTGAGTGAGTCTGTCTGTGAATCTTGATGAATGTGTTAATCTTGGATGCCCACGTGTCTTTGACTATTCTCCACAGCATTCTGACAGGCTCATCTGTGTCCTCTAAACTGTATTGACCAGGCAAACACAGACAATTGCGGAACTACAGAATTGTGACAAAAAATTCAAATCTGATCTTACAAATAAACTACACTGATAATCTAAATATTTGGGTTGTTAGTTTCATTTTTGACGCCGCTCCTGTTTGTTGTTTCTTTTTTAAGCGTGTCTTGCTCTGCTATAAAAGATCAGCTTAAACTAATGGAACTGTGCATCTACAACAAATTTGTAGCAGTGGTTAATGCCAAGCTGGTATTGTGTAAAAAATGAATAAGTACATATTTTTAACCTTTATTTTATCAAGGTAAAAACCCCTTTAGATTAAAAACTTGGCCAAAGAGTCAGCAACAAATACAACAGACAAATTACAGTTAAAAGAAAATGCCAAGCTGTAAAAATAGGTACATGTCATTGAATCGACCTCAAGACCCTTTAGTTTGGATGTAAATGCATAAAACAAGATAAATTCTGTCAATTTCAAAGTTTCTTGTAGCAAGTTTCAAGAAGAGGGAGCAGAATGAACGAAAGTCTTCTTACCCAATTCAGTCTGACCAACAAGGACAGAACAAAGCAGCAATTTGTGTGAGTTAAAAGCAGAAGAGTCAACATTTCTCAGTGCAATTGCAGTACAAACATAGGCTGTCAGGAGGCTTGTAAGTAAAAGTTAACCAATGGGAGTTCCTTTGGGAAGCCTGAAAAAGGCCATCCCACCTGTGAGTACAAATTACAGTGGTGTGTTTGTAATGAACCTTGGAGAAGAGAGGTAGACAAAGTCTACCTCTCTTCTCCAAGTGTAGTTTATTGTGTAGTTTATTTCAGAAATAATAATAAATAATAAAACTGAAAATATATATCAGTAATATACCTTATTCAACTGACACATGATTGTCTAGTTTGTACTATGTTGTCTTTTGACACAAAGTATGTATTTGTGCATCTTTATGTTATAGCAACCATCGTGCTGAATGAGCTGAACTGGACAGAGGCATTGGAGGATGTCTTTAAAAAGAACAGAGAAGATGACCCAACACTTCTTTGGCAGGTGTTTGGCAGTGCTACAGGCCTGGCTCGCTACTACCCTGGTAAATAAATAAATAAATTAATTAATACTTTGGTTATCCCAAGATACAGCCTGTGGCTACAGAAAACATCTTGTGTTTCTCTTAGTAATCCTATGCGATGATGCACTGTAGAATTGATGCTACACCGATCACAAGTAACATAATGACTACTAACGGATGAGATGAATCATTGGTTAGGTTTTCATCACACTTCATGTTGTTAGGTGTTATGCATAAGGCAACAGGTTTATAATAATCAACATCATTAAATTAATGTTAGAAGCGGGAAAAGATAGTGACTGGCAAGTTTGACAGGAGTAAAAATTATGTTGGTTAAACAACTGGGTAGAAGCATCTCCAAAACCACAATTTTAACAAAGCAGTCCGTATAACCCAAAGTCAGTCCTCGAGGGCCGGCATCCTGCATGTTTTAGTTCTCGCCCTGGTTTAGTGCACCTGCATCAAATGATGGCTCATTAGAAAGCCTAAAGAGCACATTGACTTGCTGAGGAGGTTGTAACTATCACTAGGGAGAAAACTAAAACATGCAGGACGCTGGCCCTCGAGGACCGAGTTTGGACACCCCTGGTCTTACCTATAACATATAAATATCAGATGTTACAAAATTAACATCTGATATTTATCTGATATGTTACAAAATTGTTTTACAACATATGGTGCAGTCCAAATTCACACAAACAGTGCATAATTATGCATAGATATAACCTTTGTAAAAATTTTAATATTGTTTTTGTGAATAACAAATTATTTCTTTCTAACTCACCTGGTTAAATAAAGTTTTATAAATAAATCCAAGACTAATTGCCATCAGAGGTCTGGAAGAGTCTCTATATTGCTTTGTCAAACCTTTTTTGGCATTAAAACAGGGATCAAAACAGTCTTTGGCAACTGGTCACAATATTTACCAACAGAAGCACATTAACTAATGGGGAGATTAAAATGAGTGAAAATGTGTAGTCATAACTGTCATTTCAAAGCTGTTAACCCCATAACATGCATGACAGGTCTGAACATACTCTATGCTCCTGCAGACTTGCATTTGTTGTGGCTCTCTCTAAAGTAGAAAGCCTGCACATCCAATTCTTTCCTCCTGGTATTATTTTAGAATAGCATAAAACGTGCTGCAGTGAACATGGTGTGATGAATTTACGAGTCCATCCAACTGGCCAGCTGTCATTATAAAATGTGTCCTATCATGTTAGACAGTGACTCACTGCTGAGCCATATTTAGCGCTGCATATTGCTAGAGTTTAACAGTCTCGCAGTTTAATGTGTCAGAAATTGAACCAAAATAGGAATTAGTGTTAATTCCATTTAATAATAAGCAAGATTATAATAAGCCTACATTTGATCTCCTTTTATAGCCTCTCCGTGGATGGATGCTCGCAAAACTCCCAGCAAAATTGATCTGTATGATGTCCGCAGGAGGCCATGGTAATAAAACTGGGAAGAAATTTGCTCATCTGCCATTTTATTAGGTATACCTGTTCAATTGCCCATCATCACAAATGCAAGTTTAGACAATGACATTTTAGCAACTTAATGCATTTACTCATCTCGAAAAGTTCATTAGAATGAGAAAGAGACAGGATTCGCTCCAGTAGCCTCTGGTCACCAAATCCAATTCACCTCCTTTAGGATGTGAAGGAACAGGAGACTGACACTCTGGGTTTAAAACTATGGATATAAAACCGACAAATCTGCATAAAAATTTCATCATGTTTATGTCTACACAAATCTCTGAAGCAGCTATGAATGCAAACAGGGGGCCATCCTAGTACTAGCAAGGTGTACCTAATAAAGTGGCCGGTGCATGTGCATACAGAACGTTTCACATTACATTGCTATCCTTATTGACATATGTACAGTTCTTCTTTGGGTTGTGGGTTACTGTTCAGAAAGAGTTGTCTTACGTGCTGTAAGCAAAATGCATTTCAAATATTTCCAAAAGCCAATTTGAATCCGTTTCCACTTTAAGTGATGAGATACACACATGTTATTGGAATAATCCGTTTTAAAGATCTGACGGCAATTATAAGCGGACGTTCACAGTTTCTAGTCAGGGACATGGTTATTTGCAAACACTTTTCCAACATTAATAGTGCAAAGCCTTTTTATTAACTTTGTAGTAATTTCCCCTCTAGTCCATAAAAAATGGAACAATTAAATGTGTTACCTTTGGGTAAATCATTATAATGTCAGTTGGCATATTAACTGTGAATCAAAATTTGTAAGTCTTAATCCAGAAATGTTCTTTTTTTTATCATTCATTAAGGTACATTCAAGGGGCTGCCTCACCCAAAGATATGCTAATCCTTGTGGATGCGTGAGTACATGAAATATCCTCACAGATCCATTATCTTTTTCACATTTTCTTCTCTACTCTTGATGTGTTTTTTTTTTTTACCTACTTCATAATGTTCTGTATTTCTTAAGGCAAATTCAATTTTTTACTATTCAGACTACAGTCTCACAGAAGAAATGAGCTGATACTGAGTGAAAAGCTGTCCAATGTTTCATTTTTTCTTTTCTTTTTTTTCTTACAGGAGTGGTAGTGTCTCAGGTCTGACTCTGAAACTAATCAGAACCTCTGTCAGTGAGATGCTAGAGACATTGTCTGATGATGATTACGTCAATGTTGTTTATGTAAGTATTATTTCGTTTTTCACATGGTCATCTTTTGCCAGGGGTCTTACAGTACATGTCCAGATTAAACAAAGAGTGAAAAGTGCATTTTGAAGGTCTAAATGTAAATTATTGTCTATTATTATTACTATCCACTTTATTCAGAGTATGTTCAAATTATTATTTTTTTAATCTACTCATGCCTGCACATATTCAACACATGGCTATGCAGACCTAAATATTCACTAGGGGCAAAGAGATGGAGACAAGTAATGAAGTATAGATTCATGGACACCATAAAACCGATATTTAATGAAATACCTACTGCTCTATTTGTTGCTAAAGATTAAAACTCTGCCCGTCATGCCCCCAAACATCCACCTCAATCTACAGATGTGGACACAAATATGGCTGAACAAACCCACTGCTCCTCAAGAAATTAAAGCTGTGCTGTGACAGCACTGAACCCAGGAAGCAGTCATCCATCTCTCTCTTTGCCTTTAAATTCTTATATTTGTTCCTTTCATCTATATGGGATACAAGACCTTTGAGGTTTTTATCATATACCTCCATCCGCTGTTTTGTTTTAGCACATTTGTTTACACGCCACATTCTCATCTTTGCACAACACTGCATCTTCCCTCCCGTCACTGTTCCCACCTACTTTTCGTTCATTTTTTATTCTTCTCATTCACCAGTCACCCCTAACATTTTTCCCTCTACATCTTTCCATGTACTCAAGACCCACCACGTTTTGTAATTACATTCAGAAAAGAAAAACAATCTGGAAATTAGTTAATTGGTACCTGTGGAGGGCTTTATTGAGATGGGTCTTTACAGAGATTGGAGCTGTCTGCTTTCTCCCTGCACAAAGACAGACATTCAGGCTCTGCCTATCCTCCATGGGAACTCTTTTGTCTTTGAAACAATACATTCCGTTCCATTGCAGTCCTGAGACTTTGCAAAGATTTGCAATCAACAAACTCAGTTGGGGAGCGTAGTGAGTTAGACTAAAAGAGATGAGTTTTTATTTATTTTTCTCCCACTGCATGCTTGTAAAAAGCACCTAAATGATTTAAGCTGATAAAAAGCTCAATAGGATATGGATGAGGATAAGGATATGGGTGGATGGACGGAGCAAACAATGGTGATAGGAAGTTTAAGAATACATTGTGTCAAATGTATTTGATGCAACAAAAGTTTACGCCCATAAATTACTGTAAACATATTTTTTTACATTTCAGTCAAATTAAATTCTCTTCAATCACTGTCACTGAACACTACATTTATTGATGGAAACAGAAGTTCGTTTGAGTGTACTGAATCTCCAGAATAAGTATGTTAAAGTGATCCATTCACAAGATCTGCTCACTGGCTATAACACTTCATTTGTGCAGAGTGAAACAGCGCCTCCTGCAGCACAGTCTGGGTACTGCATGACTCAGGATACTCGCTTCGCTTTTCCAAGGTAGCGGGTATTGTTGTGTCAAGCTACACGGAACTAAGCTCATACACAACTCCGTCCATATTATCTTAATAGACTTGGGTACAGAAAGGGATGAAAATGAGAGGAAGGGGGACTAAAAAGTAAAAGTGATAGGCACACCAGTGCGGGGCACAACAACACTAGGGACAATTATCTTTTACTTATCTGATTTAAATGTGGCTGAAAATGCATTTGCATAGTGTTCAATCTTCAGTCACAATAAGCATATTGAAGCATTATATTGTTTTGCGTTTGGCCTACATAGTTGACTCAAGGATTAGAAAGTGTGAATATCCTAACTCTTGCAGTACACCTCACATACACAATATGTTTCTGTGCTGCTGTGAAACAGCGTAATCACATCACGTCCACAAACTGTGTTGGAGAGTCTTTGAGTTACAATATGAATGAATCACCTCCTGATTTTCAGTACAGTTACTGTGCTGGAGTGGTGCTGTGTGCTTGTTGGTGCAATGGTTGCTCAGGAAGTAGGGCTTCGTACTGCAAATAGTGTGTTGCAGTGCAAGCCTGTGATCCATCCTCTTCAGTTTTTGTGTCCTTAGAAAGACACTTCCCTAAGTAGTTAGTATGTAGATTACAATCGTCAGTGTGTGAATGGTTTGAATTACTGAATGCAGTGAATGTAGACAAATTACCTTTTGTCCCCTCCAGGTAATTTGTAGCATGCTGGGTGCTTGTAAGGGCTAACCAGGTCATGTATACCCAAAGCAAGAGCTGTGTTGGCGGCATTCTAGGCACAAAGTCAAGATTGTTCCCAGTGCTGGTTGGACTCTGCCAGAGCTGAACTCTGTCACTTATCTACTTTGTGACGTTCATGGACATGATTTTCTCTTAATGCAGGTGTCCATATCTGTTTGGTATTGTATTATGGTATCGTTAGTTAATTTAAGCTTGGGTCTTTGGGTCATCACCTCTCTTTTTTTGCCAAAATATGATTTAGACAAAAAAAATAAATAAATCACTTCTGGCGAAATGTGAGACAGCTAGGAAAGGCATGGAGTTGAGACACTGAAGGATGCTAAGATAGATCGAGGAACACAAAAAACTAGCAAGATATTATAGAAGAAGTAAACACCCACATATATACAAATCTCAGAGTGCTATTTTCTAGGAGCCTTTTTGTTCCTGTAGGACTCCAGGATCATCTAATCAGAGGTGGTTGGTCATACCGCAGACTCATTTTAAAACTCATGAAGATCGAGCTTTTCTGGTTGAGGCTCTGGAAATCTTTAAAGACTCTTTGATACTGACAGACTTTTAATTAGACTGCCACCATTCATGCCAGTTTTTATATTGTTTTTATGTTTGTCTCTTTGTGAAGCACTTTGTGATTCTGACTATAATAGGTGCTATTTAAATAAATGTAATTACTTTCATGAGGAGTACACAGATACGCAAATACAGATTGCGAAGAGGTGACAAAAAATAGGAAAACAGTTCCAAAGATCCATAGAGATCAAATGTAACTAAAGCCTGCAATACGGAGCACAATATAAGCTCTTAAATACTGAAAAACAGAATAAAGACTAATTACCCAAACATGAAAAACAAAAGATGGAATATTCTGAAAAGAAGCTAAATACAAACCAAAAGAGCCCAACGATTACAGCTCTAGCAGTGTTGTTGTTTTTTTTAGGAACTTGTTACATTTTAATACAGTTTTACTTACACTTTAAACCTACAGGCAAAGCAATCTAAAACTGTAAATAATACCATAAACATAACTTGTTGGGAACTATTAGAATTAAACATGTAAAAAAAAAAGAGGGGGGGGGAAAGAAAAGAGAAAAACTTTTCTTTTTTTATGCACATGTTCACACAGTGATGTGTGTCTGTCCCTGAGGGTGTTGTTACCTGTCACTAAATCATTGGTCTATGATATTATCCATTAATCATTACCCTTATTAGTAGCCCAGGGACTAAACTGGCATTTGATAGTGAAAGATCCTCAATACATATCTTAACACCTGGGCAGGTCAAAGATTGCTGATGGATGCTTTTCTGTCTTTTCATTTATCTCCTCCACTCTCTTTTCTTTTTCTCATTTTTCGACTTATTCTCACTAGCCCTCAACACTGCGCTCCGTCTACCCATCTCCACACCTCTCACCTCATTTAACCTCTAAAACTTCCATCCTTGCCTGTTCAGCCATGGCTACCAGTGCCAGTCTAGTGAGTAAGTCACATCGTTCCAAGTCAGAAATGCAGAGAGTCCAACGGGATTAGCGTTTGGAGATTAGCCGTCTTTTCTGAGTCATCACTAATCCATTTCTAAAGCCTGGACAATAGCACACACATACAAGAGAGGTTGTAACAGGATCCCAAGAGAATTGTAAAATTTCAAGTTTCATTCGCATCACCCCCCCCCCCCCCCTCTTTGGGTATAATGAGCTTTTCCTGGAAAAGAAAAATAGCATCTTTCTCTCTGAGGAGATGATGAATGTGTGATATGAGCTTACTATACAAAATTTTCGAGTCCCTCCCTTTGAATCCACTTTTGAGTCCTGTGTTCACACTCCTGCTGCTGTCTTTTTGTGTCCTTTTTCTCTGATTCTCACCTTCTGCTCTCACCTTCGTCACTTCTTTAAATAGAATCTGCGATAGAAAATCTCCGCTCACTTCTTGTTGTCAGTTGTAAGCAAAGTTATTGCTCCCCGTGTTTATGCCTTACTTGTGTGTTGTCAACCTCATCCATTAGTGAGGAAATTAATTTAATCCAAAAATATGTATTTATTTTACTATTCAGAGCTGTGAAATACAGTGCAGGAACGTTTTGCCTGCCTGTCTGTGTGGATCAGAGTTATCAGTTTTCCTACTGGCCATCTCACAGGGAAATATTGATTAGTTTGGATCAATGAGGGGAATTATTGTTTTAGAACAGTTCTGCAACACAATAGAAGTGCTAGTTAGTCTGTTGTCTCATGTGCCTCATATTAATACTTCTTAATTGCTCTTTTCTTTTAATTTTTTTTCCACTTGAGGCTAGGTCTAATGGTTTAAAATGTATTCTCCAAACACGGACAATCAATTTAAGCTATAGCACAGCTCAGTCTAGATGCTATTTGTCAGGTGATTGGTAAAGAGTTTCTGCATGTATGGAAGTTGTACAGTGGAGTACCTCTGCATATGTTTTCTGTGGGATTGGATATGAGAATGTCTCACCTTTGAAAAAGTATAGTGCTGTGGCTTATCCTCATTTTTATATAGCAGAATCTTGTTTCCATGGGTACCAAATCGTTGAGCTCCAAGGATGTGAAGCAATTAGTGGGGCTTGATGAATGTGTCTGTTTACCACTGCCTGATAGAGCCAAGGCCAGGTGGGAGTGTTCTCCGTGCCTCCGTGTCTACGATTGTGCGTGCGTTCATATTTGTTACACATGCACAGACGCTTTAATTGTATGAATCATTTTCAGGTCGCAACTTCTTGCTTTTGTTTCCCAGTTTAACACTAGGGTGAAGAACACAGCCTGCTTCGACCATCTGGTTCAGGCCAACGTGAGGAACAAGAAGCTGCTGAAAGATGCTGTGCAGAACATCACAGCCAAAGGGATTACAAATTACACTAAAGGCTTCGAGTTTGCGTTTGAACAGCTTTATTCGGTGAGTAAGACATGTTTTCTTGTCTGACTTCAGTCCGTATGGGGAACACAGGACCTGATTTAAGTTTTGAATGAACGTTGCCTCTTTTGTCTTCATTGTTTAGCAGCTTCAAATTGTTGTCTTTACTGCCATCTGCTGGTTGAAAGTAGTGCTTCAGTTTTAGTGTTTGGGCATGGACAGACAAATTGTGTTTCAAAGGAAGGACTGCAGGAGTTATCCAAATGATTGTCCGGAGTGCAGGCTTACACCTTGTGATTGTCTAACGACGGTCGTCCCCTGATGTTTCTGCTAATCTCAAAATAAATCATATTGGTTCAAAACAAATCATATCACCAAACTTTGATACAGAAAGTGCTGCTTTCTTTCATTTAAAAAAAAAATTAAAACATTTTGAAGATGGCTTGAAATACCAATTTAAAGTGCTACTTGATAAGTATGCAAGCCAGAGGGTAAGACAGTATGAGCAGATGTTTATTTTCAAGGAGAAGAATGAAAGTGTCTCAACTTAATAGTCCTTGTCTGTTTTTGTTTTGAATAGACTAATGTGAGCAGAGCAAACTGCAACAAGATCATCATGCTGTTTACTGATGGAGGAGAGGAACGAGCTCAGTCCATACTGGAAAAATACAACGCGGACAAAAAGGTACTTGTGGATTCATGTTTTGGGGGCGGGAGGTTTATTTGCACTATGACCCAAATGCTGGTTGAGAGGTAGACGGCAGGTGGAGGAAAAAAAAATAACAGTTTAATTTATTAAAACTAAGTCAAATATACTGCAAAGGGTTAAGTCACAGCAAAAGGCCTGAGCACCAAGAATGACAAAGTGATACTTCAGAAGCTCAAAGAGAACAATGACAGCATTTTCACATGATAATAAATTGCGCATTTTTATTTGATTCAATTTGCAAACATTTGGGCATTCACGGAAACATTTACACATTTCCAGAAACTCGATCATGTCATGAAAATCTTTTTGGTCACATCCAGATCCTTCAGTGGTAAAGCAGCCTCAGTCCATCATGGTATCCCCACCATGTTTGACTGTGGGTATGAATTTATTTTACTGAAATCGTGTTAGTTTTAAACCAGATGCACACTTTCTGGGAAGTGTGCATCTTTTCTTCCATCAGTCTCTAAATCATTTCCCAAAGGTATTTCATGAGATGGATCGTCGTGTTCCTTTTAACTGCGGCTTTCGCCTTGGAATGCTCCCACAATGCTATAAATACCTTTTCTTTCTTGTTGTTTTATCATGTATACAGACTTCAACTGGGAAAAGTTAACTGGTGGTGGTGCTATTAAATGTTGTTCTAGATCTTTTTATGACCCATTTTGTGCTGCTCTTGGAGAAATTTTGGTAGATCAGCCACTCCTGGGGAGGTTTGCCACTTTTCCATGTTTTTCCCATTTGTGGATGAGGGCTTTCATTGTGGTTCATCGTGCCTTAGAAATGGCTTTTTAACCCTTTCCAGACTGATAAATATCAGTTACTTTGCTGCTCATCTGCCTTTGAATTTCTTTAAATCAAGGTATGATGTGTTTCTTTAGAGGTCTTTCAGCCTACTCCATTTTATATGGATCCTATTTAAATTTCTTACTAGAGGTAATTAGTCCTGTGAGTGACTCCTAAAACTGAATCACAAATGTGGTGAGTCACAGCTAATTTATGCTTTACTTTTTTTTCACATATGGCAGGTTAGTTTAGGTAGCTTAAATGAAATTGTCACTTGAAAAACTGTTTGCCATCCATACCTGATATTATTATTATTTTTTTTATATAATGAATCTCTATAAACAGATGTTGTAGACAGCATAATAAAAAAGCTGAAACATAATTATTTTGCAAGAGGATACATAGCTTTTTTAGACTCTGATAAGGAATTGTCTTTTGTTTTCAGAAACAAAATACTTATTTCTGGGGGGGTTTGCATTTCCGTAAAGCACCGTGAAATATAATATTCTTTAAAAAGCTCTACCATCAAAAATAAAGAGCATTTTAAACATGTTTAAATATATTCCACAGTGGTGATCATCTTTATTTTCGTGATCTAAAAGTTATTTACATAAATCCTGGTTTCTAAAACTCTGATGTGTCCTTTGTTTTAAGAAACAAAACACTTAATGTCTCGTTCACTTTGGGAAGTGACAAAGGAAGCATGAATTCTCATTACTTTAACCAGCTGAACATTTGAGCAGTTCTCTTACTGGCTCAAGGTCATTTCACTTGGACACAAATAATTAAAATAAATAAAATAAAAGTATTCTAAGTATTCTTCCACTGAGACCTGCCTGCAAAACAAGTAAATATTGAAAATGATAAAAGAGGGCTACAGAATATGATGTGATGCTACCCATACAGAAGGGCAAAATAAAACAGTTCGTGTAAAATAAAAGCATAGAAATATATAAATAGTTGTGGCAATCTGAACTTTGTGACATTATCCTGCAAGAAGTAGCTATCAGAAGATTGAGTTCAATTCAATAAATGTTTATTCATTCCAAAGGGACAATTAAAAAGGTGCAGAGAGCAGCAGCAGTGTATACAAACACAGACATATATCCCTCATAAGAAAAACAACTTTCAGTGTAATAAGCAGGTGGGTACCATGTGGTCATAAAGGGATGGGCATGGTCAACAATAATGCTCAGGCATGATGTGACATTTAAATGATGTCTGACTGCTTCAAGACAAGACAGTATGCTCCAAAGTATCATAGCACCAGCAACAGTCTGAACAGCTGAAACAAGTTAGGATGGATCGATGTTGTTTACTTTGACATTGTTTACTCCAAATTCTAAATCTAACATGATTATGTCCAAATTAAATGGAAAATCATTTGACCAGGTAACATCTTTCAATTTGTTTTTATCAGTTTTTGGTGAGCGTGTATGAATTTTTGCTTCAGTTTCATCTTATTGACTGGCAGGAGTGGTCCCCGGGTTTTTATCTGCAGTAGTTTCCCATCTTCTTTGAGGCTCAGTATGGTGTTTGTTCAGAGATGGTGTTCTTCATGCCTTTGTTGCAACAAATGCATATTGAGCTTCTATTACTTTTCAGTCAACTTGAACCAGTCTCTAAAATCTCCCTTTTATTCCCAATTCCGATGCTCAATTTGAACGTATGCAAGTGGTCTTATCCCCAAATGCACTGAGTTGTTGCAGTGTGACTGGCTTACTCACCATTTAAAGAAAGGTGTAAGTTGTCATTGAGTATGCAGTGTATTTAGTAAAAGTGTCTCTCAAATCTATTGAGGTGTCAATATTCTTTTTAACATTATTTTCTAGGTCAGAATCTTCACCTTTTCAGTTGGACAACACAACTATGATAAAGGACCCATCCAGTGGATGGCTTGCTCCAACAAAGGTATCACACATTGATTTCAATTATTTCTCCTCTACAGAAAGAGCATAGTAAACATTTACATTGGTCAAAAGGAGAAACCTTTGTGTCATAAGTTATTAATACTTCATTAAAACAACATAATGAAATGCAAGATTATCAGGATCAAATTAGAAATAAGGAAACTCATTTGTAAGTTCAAGTTTTATAGGGGAATAAGAAAAGAACTGTATCACACATTGGCAAAAAAAAACCCCCACACATTTAGACAGTATTTTGCCATTCCCCCTTTGTATTTTTTCATTAAATTTGAAAGTGTGATCATTTACCCAGGTTACTTTTACGAGATTCCTTCCATTGGAGCCATCAGAATAAACACACAGGTGATGTCAGAACATTTTATAGTCTCTTTAAGTGTTTGAGGAATGCATGCCATTTATGAAAGAATGGGGGAAAACATTTTTTGTTGTATGTTAAATTCAGGAATATCTAGATGTCTTGGGAAGGCCCATGGTTCTAGCAGACAAACAGGCCAAACAAGTCCAGTGGACTAATGTCTATCTTGATGCTCTGGTAGGACATGACTTTTTTTTCTGTTCCTTGACAATTAGCGAAACATATTTTACTATGAAAATATATAACAGTGCTCTCTCCTGATTCTGCACCAGGAACTAGGTCTGGTCATTACTGGAACACTGCCTGTTTTCAACAGAACAAAGACTGTTGATGACAGGAACGGAGAGGTAACGTAAATACATGGATTCATGGTGTTTGAAGTTAACCTGATAAAAACAACTCCTCAATTTTCCAACCCTGTCTTTTTCCACTGAAGCATCAAAATCAGTTGATTTTGGGCGTAATGGCGATTGATGTATCTCTCAACGACATCAAGAAACTCACACCACGCTTCACAGTAAGTGTAATTCATCCACATGAGAAAAAAGCATTTACTCCATAAAAGTCTTCTGGCTAGCTAGAATGTCCAAAATGGGCTTTCTTTCCCTCTGGAGGAAATATGTGATAAAACAAAATTTTGCTGACTGTCCATACAAAACCATTAACAAAACAAGGTATGCAGTTAATAATAAATTTTCTTTGTTCCAACTTACACTGGTGCTTTGGGACCAGTAAATCCTTCCTACAAGTTTTTAATAATCCATTAACTGCCATTATCCCATACATCCATCATGTTTAGAGTCAGTACTCTGAAGTCTATCCCAGCAAACATGAGTTGAGAGGCAGAGTATACTCTGAGTAGGATGTCAGTCCATCACTGAGTCAATACAGCAAAACTATAATATAACACTGAGTCCTTCTCATGGACATTTGTGATTCACAAAACAAAGACCTCAATAGAGATTGTAGCCTGAAATATGTATATACTGTATATATATATATATATATATATATATTTTTTTTTTTTTTTTTTTTCTGAAATGACAATGCTACACATCATTGCACCATGATGCCACCCCTCTTTTGCCATGAATAACAGCATAAATGTGGGTTTTAAGGACTTTACTTTTTTATCTAGTTATCAATGAGAATGCCACTCCAATTTTGTTATGTTCTACAAACATAATGACAAAAAAAAAAAAAAACGTATGTCTTATGTCTTTGAGACCAAAAAAGAATTAATAATAACCTTATGTTTCTCTTCTTTGTTCATCTTTACAACAGATTGGTCCTAATGGATACTACTTTGCTATTGATCCCAACGGATATGTTCTTCTGCATCCCAATCTCCAGCCAAAGGTATGGCATCTACATTTCCATATCCTACTGAATTCTAAAATATTCTGGCTCTTCCACACAGCTTCACTGTAACATATTGTTAGAAGATATTATGTAGCCCAGCAGATGGCGAAGGTTTTTTTTTTTCATGTTTTTTCATCTATTGGCAACAGATCAATCTTCATAAACAGAATTTATTCCCCAGCTAGAATATAACTGGATGTGATCAGGCCTTAGATGATGGCTGGGAGGTCACTTTTGCCATATTGGATTTCATAGATTTGGAGACCTGGCAGTGGACTGGCATACATGTTTAGAAATAAGAGATAAAACTAAACTAAGTGGTAATTCAAGGTAATTTTTTCTGGATCTCTAACTAAATTTGTCTTGCTGCTTTTTTCATATTCCTTTAAAATGTTCTAGTTGTTCACATAGTTGTATGTATATTTTTTAAATGCTTATTATTTAACTAGAAAGCAAACATACAATATGCAGTAAGCTAATGAAATTCTACTCAACATTAAAATGTTGAGGCCTCTAAGGCCCTGAGTTTTCTCACAATTTGTCAGATAAATGCAACTGGACTTTCAGCCACTGGCACACATTAAGATACGACCCCGTAAAAATTAGCCTTGACCCCACCAGAGTTTCCAGCTTTCTTTTCAACAAATCCCTTTGCAGCTCACTACCTCCAGCCTCAGGCATGCTCGCACTGACAGGTTGTATAAGGGCCATGTGTTGCCCAGAGCGTTAAACTGGCCTGCTCTGCTCCACGGATCTGACACTGCAGACCACACACACTTCAAGCCAAGCAGCTATGGTTCTAATTATTTTATTTCTTAGCTTAATGCATCTATGGGTGTGGTAATTTTTAGGCTGTCAGTTTGCATTAGTATATACCTGCAACTTGTGGTAACAGAAAATAAAATAAATAAATATATACATATATAAACATATAAAAGTCATTTTAGACTTTTACAATCATTGCTCAAGACTGGCCTATGACATGTAAACAAGGAAAAATAAGAATGTGAAGTTATAAGGGAACTTTCACAATGAGTACAAGTATGTATACCTTGGTCATTACCAATCATAGCCCTGCTCCACATATACTTAAACATAGAGGTTCATCACTGTACATCTTTTTACAATTTTCTTTCTAGAAAAGGATTCGTAACAGGAAGCTCAGAGTCAATAATAAGTATGCTGTAACATTTCATGAGGTGAGAGAAAGTAGTTGCACTATAGACTGCTGAAGTAGTTTCATGGTCTTTAGAAAGACTGTTTTGCAGTCCCATAGATTGAGCAGCAGTTGCTTTAGCGAACCACCATGTTGAATATGGTGATTTAATTTACATGTGATGTGTTTTGTAATCCTATATGAACAATCCCAATTTAAATAGATCATTCAGATTGATGTGATTTTGATTTGGTTACGGTGAAAGGAATTCTTTGTAAGAATCTTGGGTTGTTTTGGTGTTTTGTTTATGCCATTCTAATTTGATAATTGTTTATTCTTTAGTTTCTTTTTTTATTAGATCAGTCCTGTTTCTGATTTACTTTAATTCAGTCCTTTCATAATGATTCTAGTTTATGTGTTTCTAATTATTATTCTACTTATTATTATTTGTTACTCTACTTTAACTGTGCTTCTTAAGTACAGTTATTCTTTATTTCCAAGTCCCCTGTGTACTCTCCCTTGCCCCCTGTGCCTCTTTCTCTCTCTCCCCTCACACCTGCAGCCTATTTCTAATCACCCTTCTGTTTCTTGTTCAGTAATCAACCTTCCCACCATAAATACACTCATTCTCAGTTTCTTCTTTCTGGTTCATCCTGTCTAATCAGGCTACTTCCCCGTTTGAGTCCATGTTCTCGTGTCTCCTTGCTTGTTTTTACCCCCTATGAATGTATTGTTTTTGTTCTGCTCCCTGTGGTCTTTGAAATCTTTTTTTTTCGTCATTTTTGGGTCGTTGAACATGCTTCACCCGCAAACTGCTGCTGCCTTGTGCATTTGGATCCACCTACATTGCCATTGAGTTGGGACACTTGCACCTCAGAAATTGTGGACATGTCCAGCAAGTCTGTCAATGCTTGACTTAGCTGTAGATAATCATAAGACAGAAACACAGGGCTGACAAACAATAGTTTTGTGTTTAGAAATGAAGCGATATTGTCAATGCCTTTGTCACGCAGAGACGATTCATCATATTTTTTGTAGCTCTATAGAGGTTTCCCTCTTACTTCTCATTTATTACATTTCTTGTGGCGTGTGGCCAACACGCCACAAGATTTAGAAGTTCAAATAGTCATGGCATTGTTTCAGAAGTGTGATTATTTGTCAGTATTGGCAAATGGGTTCAGGTTTCCGATCATATTACTCCACCGAGCAATGTGACCTTACTTTGTAATAAGGCTCCATCAGAGTGATCTCATTCTGATGTTGCGTTCAGGCAAGCTTATTTCCCATTAGCCCTAAGGCAGATACATTGTCTCACTGAATAAGTCAAACAGCAGATCGAGGAATACTGATTGTGACCTTGAGGCCTGTTTAACATCGTAATATGAAAATGTCATCCAAACCTCCTGCGTCGCTGCTGTGTTTTTACTGTGTTTTTGCTTTCATCTCACTCTCCGGCTCACATCACCACGTTTCTCGCTGACATACAGCGGTTTCTCTCATGTTCTCTCTCTTTTCCTTTTTCTTCATAATTATTATTTAAGCCATTTTTCCCAATTTTTGCTCATTCTACCTGTTTATATTTGTATTTTATTTTAATTTTCTTTCCCAGCTATATTTATTTATGACGTATATCATTTTGCAGTTGTTGAATCTCTTGATTTGTTTAATCTATCTTTTCTTACTTTCCACGTTGAGATTCTTCATCTTCATCATCGTCTTTTGGTGCATTATTTTGGTTATCATCACATGTAAGAAACTTACTTTATTTTTTTTGTAGATAAACACTTGGTAAAGGTTTTTTTTTATTGTCCTTTTTGTCTGTCATTGACCTTTATAATAATCCATATAATGTAAGAATCTATTTCTTACCATTGAAACCATAAAAACACACATAAAAAACTGTTTAATGTAACAATCTTAGCATATTTACCATTTTTGGAGTGAAAATACTGTGGAATATAGGCTGGTATCAGGTTTCACATACTGCTTTTTTATAGAGAAGAACTAGATTACTGCTACTATTTTATATCACTATAAAGTCACTCAGACATATAGGGTTTTTAAGAGGGAACCTTAATAGAGTTCAGTGTCACTTTGTATCAAGTCTAATTTATGTCTGTGTTCGAAATTACGACAAAATACTGCCATATGGTGCATGCCCTATGTTTTTGGGGTTCTGGATTTGGTTTGGTGTTGGGGGAAATAATTGACATTCACTCTGCAGAAGAATCTGGTACACACAACTATAATCTGTGTTATGAATACTTGAATAAAAACCAATGATTTCTTGTTACCTGAAACGTTTGAAATCTGTGATACTTTAGGTCACAGTTTTTCTTAAGAGTATGCTTGTCACCGTGTTGATTTAAGGAAAAAAAACAGTAAATGGCCCGTTACTAAGTTTTGAAAAATAGTGAAATATAGCTAGAGCTTTTGAAATATCTTTGCTGTGGTAAGAGGCTGACGACCAAAGTTTGCAATGTTACTTTAGAAAAACTGAAAGTTAAAGATTTATTTGTTTTCTGTTAATCTTCTGTTATTAGACTGATTTGTATGTGGCTGCCTGAAACTTCATCATGTTTCAGTTCAAACTATTATCTCTTCTACAGAATCCTAAATTTCAGGAGCCTGTGACCTTGGACTTTCTTGATGCTGAGCTGGAAAATGACATAAAAGTGGAGGTAGTGTGTCCAGATTAATAAATCACAACTGCTCGGGAAGATCTAGACAGCTAAATACCTGCATAATATAAAAAACTGTCTTAAAATATACGTTCAAATATACCAGCTATACTGTCTCTTTTTCACTTTTCACTTGACCACTTCAGATTTCTATTTCACAGATAAGAAGAATGATGATTGATGGAGAAATAGGAGAAAGTACTATTGATACGTTGGTTAAAACTCAAGATGAGGTAAGAGGTAATGGTGGAAATGCTTAGTTTTAAAAGTCTTCATGAAATATTTGTTGTTTTTTTATACGATCTGTAAATGCACAGCTCACATTGCAGTTGTATGTTCTGTACTACTGCAAACAGCAGTTTACTACAGATGGCTTATTGCTCCTCATGTGGGAATCCTCATTTTATTGTAAGGCAGCCGCAATGCTATTGAACAGTTTTTTTTTTTTTCATCACAATACTCCTACAACAGGTAACAAATCTGTAATAAGATGTTTCCCCACAAACTGTGGAATTTCAATAAATAGTTCTCTGCTTCTCCAATGCAGTCTTCACAACTTTGATCGGCTTTTCAGAAATGGGTGATTTCTAGCAATGTGTTGCACACTGTCGAGCACTCCATGCATGCACACAAAATCCAAATACTGTGTTAATCATTGATCACTGCGAGCTGACCACACCTTCATCCTAACCCTAATCGTCTCTAAATACAATGCCAGGGCTTCTATTTAATAGTATTGGAAATGCATCTTGTAGCTTAATGGCAGATTGAAAAATCCTCCAGCAGAATCTGTCTCAGTTTACTACTGAATATTGTCATTAGTGCAGTGAGTCGTAATCTCTGGCAGCAAGTTTATCTTCAAGCATCTACACTCACGGAAAGGTGAACACAAGAAAATAAACCAAGCGAAAACAAGTCACAAAGGGTAGCCATCAAGGGCAGATTCAAATTCTCCTGAAATCTCAAAGCATGGTCAGAAAAAAATTAGTGCAGAGATATGTTCCTTTTTATATCTGTCTTCTGATTTTTTTGAGACATCCAGTTATTCATTCGTCTGGAAAAAAGGTTAGCACCTCTGAGTACTGTACCATACCAGCTGTAAAATATCATGATTGATTCCATGTGTAAGGGTTACTTAACAGCCAAGAGAGCTGATTTAGAAATCTTCCAAAGAACACTGCTAAAAAATATATTATGAAAATGTCCTTCAACTACATTTGCACAATTTGCTGATTATCAATTTTTTATTCCTCTGTGGAAAAACCTGTAATCTGTTTTTGAAACGAGGTGAAGAAGAGGCTCGGGACTATAACATCAACAGTTGATGTCAATCAATCAACAACACAAAAATTTACCAGAGATGTGCCGAGTTGTGAACTAACTACAATAAAAAGTAAAAACAAAGTAGGGTGTTGGCCAAATGACTCACTGTTTGATAGCAGCTAAAATGGCCTCACTGCTGTTGCTTTAGAAAATGTGTAACACAGGCTGCTCTGCTAATTACCAGGCAAACAGCAGCACATCGCTGAAGTTTATTTGGTGATTAGCTATCTTTAATAAACTTTTTCAATCAGAAAATAAGCTTCCACCTCTCTAGAATTCGTTCAAAAACTGCATCTTATCCAGTGTGGGCGAGACAAGTGAAGAGCTGACAAACCTCCAAAAATAAAAATTTTCTGCTTCAAATTCTCTTCTGTGGTGGGTCTTCTTTAGTAATACTGCAACACTTCTAGTACGAATTTAGAGTGTTATTAATTCAACATTTATCAATTAAAATCAAGTTTATTTAATCAAGGGCTAGACATGAAACAATGTTATGTTTGAAACAAAGCAACATTTGTTTTGTACATAGATTTTCTAGCCACAGGCTAATTTCACATTTAGCCTTCATTGCACTTCAGGACGTTTTTGTTGTTGTAACTTTCTAATGAATAAAACACTTATCAACATTTTTTGAGGAATTATAGATATCCATGTTTTTGGATGAAAAATCTTGTCCTATGGGTTCATTGATTCATTTTTTCCATTGTTTGAAATGATAAATTACTTATAGTGAACTGGTATGTGTATTCTTTTGGCAGCGATATATAGACAGAGGGGTAAGAACCTACACATGGGCTCCAGTCAATGGAACAGACTACAGGTGAGACAAATGATGAAGTTGATGAAGAATCCTGTTTAACAACGCAGGGATTCACCTCCTGTTTGTATTATCCCACCAATGAGTTAGTTTACACTTGATTATTTTACACACGCAGACACATATATATATATATATATATATATATATATATATATATATATATATATATATATATATATATATATATATATATATATATATATATATTGTGTGTGTGTAGTTTGTTTTTCAGCAACTAATTTAATCCCACTTTGATCTGTTCTGCAGCCTGGCCCTTGTTTTACCTAAATACAGTGAAAACTTCATTCAAGCTAAACTTGGGGACGATATAAAACAAGCCATCTGTGAGTACAAGATTCACATAAACAGATCCATGACATTCAACCCGGTTGGTTTCTCAAAGATTATCTTGCGCTTTTGTTTTACTCTTGAGTATCTGTAGTAGTGTTTGCTGCAACCACAACCAAACTTTTGTATTTCCAGCTCAAATGCCTGAAGCCCCACTGTGCTGTTCTTTTGTAGTTTAACCCACTGGTCAGTGGCTCTTAACTCCCACGCAAACTCTTCAACATTTCTTTCTCCTCAAGTACCTGACTGGAGCGTTAAACCTTTTGATCTTTTCTGCTTTGGACACTTCTCTACCTCCTTATTCCCTTCATCTGGCTCTCATCTGGCTTAGAGTATAGTGAACGTTTCCACATCTTGTCATTATCTCTGTTACTAAATGGTTTTTCTTTCTCCACATGTCACAGTTATAGAAGTGTCTCTATAGCCAATAGCAGTTTTGTTTTTGTCTTTAATTAGGAATTTTCAGTCTTATTTTTCACCCAGAAATAATCTACTTCAATCCACCATCTGAGCTTGTTTTGCCTTAGTCTTCCTTCTCCCTTCATTTGGTATTCCTTTTCTTCATCCTTTTTATTTATTTATCTTTGCTGTGCCTAAACTTCCAAGGCTTTCTCAAACTGATGCAGCCAAGCTGTCTTCTCTAAAGAATGACAAAATACATGAAATATTGGACAGCTGCATAACGATGTCATGTAAATGTACATACTGCATCATATAGGTGTGTCTAACTCTTGTACGTTTTATTGGATTGTATTTTTTGAACTTTTCCTCTTTATCCTTCTCATCTGCTGGAATTTGAAAGCTTCACCTTGGGGCAAGTACTCGCTATTTTTGTTCTTCTATCTCCCTCCATTGCAATGATCACTGCATGAGCCTTTTTCTTTTTGATCATTTATGTTTGTATGGTTCCATGTTACTGACTCAATTCTCAAGTAGTTTAAGTTGTAATAATTTCTTAAAATATGTAACCTTTAAATTATGTTCATAGCTGTAATTCCAATTGCTGGTGAAAGAGAGCAGAGTCTGAATCTTGTTTATAGTCACTTTTAGAAAAATTACTTTGATATACATTTGTTTTTCAGTTAACATCGCAACTAGACCTGTCTGTCTCCAATACTTTTCCTTTTTCCTGCTTTTAGTAACAGGAGATTTTAAGTGCTTAGCAACTGTTTAGAAGGAGTCCGTGGCTGCCAGTTTATTAGTTAAGAAGTCAAAGTGATATTCTTGTTTAAAATGTACATTAACTCAATCAATTTAGACAGAGTTGTAAATTATTTGGCTGTATTTGATCAAATGGAGGGGTAATTCTGCAGAAATCTTAATTGTAGTTTGAAAAAAAAAATAGGAAGACTGTTACTTTGATGAAGAATAAAAAATCTAAACTGAACATGCCATGTTCTGGTTTAAATGAAACTTTCATAACTTTGACATGACGCCACAAAGTATAAACAACTAATGGTGCAGTAATTCCATCAAATGAGATTTCTGAGAGACGGTTAGTTTCAGCCTCCATTTCACTATTCCTCTGCAGAGTCTGTCACTGTGCCATAAACGCTGTCAGCACATTTACAGGCCTGTTAAAGAAAGCAACACACCATGCCTTACAGCTGCAGACTACTCTGATGGCGATTTGGGACTCTAAAGTTCTCTGTTCAGCCGTATAGGGTTTCACTTTGGAGCCAGACCACCTAAAGCTTCGTCTATCTTATCAGTTTCATGGAGTAGGTGGTTTCTGCAACCACTCTCCTAATAGATACGGTGGTAAGAGTCTCTTGAAAGGGTGTAATGATTGTGCATATTTTTTCATGACTATGAAAGGAACATTTGTATTTGTAGAGTAAATTACCTAATATACGGGGTGAGCAGACGATGTCAGATGAGGAAAAAGACCGAGAAAAAAGAATGACAAAATCCATTAAACATAGACGTTCAGACTAGTCTATAGAGACAGAGTGACAATGAATCTGCTTGTTATGTTTTATATGAATGAGGTTGTTTTATCCTACACCAGATTTCCAAGACCCCAAGGAAAGTGAGTGCTCAGTAATTGCTTTCACAGACTGCACCACATGAGTCAATAATCTTAAAGGGATTGACCAAAAGTCTTCAGTTTAAGAGACCGGAGATTGATGACTATTGATGTATGTCATGTCATTTATGAGATAAGAATAACAAGATGGTATTTTAAATGAAATACAGAGACGGGGAAAGGAAAGTTTTAGTGAAGAATTCTACCTTGCATTTGTTATGTTTTATATGAACAAGATCTTAGATAATTTGGGGGTTTTGCTTTATTATAACCTACATCACAAGTCATTTTTTATTTTTTTTTTTCTCTCATTGCAGAGTAGATTGTTCATTACCTGTGGGAAATATCCACAAGATTCATCATCTTTATACATGTATGACATAATTTGCCAGATGATAAATGCATCTTGACCACCCTTTGACTTTTTTCTTTTGCCGCTGCTTTATTCTTCATCCCTTGGGTCACAACAGGGGAAGAAGGTAAGTATTTCTCAGTCAGTTACTCACTCATACTTTCCTTTCACTCTTTCTCTGGGTCTCTCTGCTGTGGAGAATTATCCGTTCTCCATGCTGAGTTCTTGATGTATGAGGTTAAAGAAGAGTCAGTGAGTTGAATTCATGAATCCCATTTAGTAACACCAAAATACAGCTGGTCCATTTCTCATGCCACCTTTAGGAGTTAGCAAGACAAAATAGCAACCAAGAACAGTTTGTGATCTGCTTTGTTAGCCTCTGTCTAAGCTACGCCCTCGACGGGGCGTACCCTAGTGTGTCATTCCCTCTAACCCTATAGCTCTCATTTTCATTTTCTTACATGTCATTTCCTTTAGGTTTAGCTTAGCAACTAGCTAAAAGAGATAGAAGAAAAACACATAATTATGTATTCTCAACACTACTTTAATTTATCTTCTCATATCTGTCCAGGGTATTTTATAACTTTGAGGCTTTTGCGATATGTTAATTTCTGTCTCGATGTAACAACAGTAATCTTTTGTAGAAAAAAAAAAGAATCTGTTTTTATTTTAATAACCATGAAAATGTATGCGGATTAGTCATCACATTGTGAACACCAAAATGTTTGTGGGATTTCAGCAGCTGAATCTGTATCCTCAATGAAATCAGTTTTGTCAAGTGGACAGGATTTTGTACCCATTACTGATGTTATAACTGATTCCCATCTAATGAGTTTGAAAGAGCTGATTTTGATTATTAGAAGGAATACTAACAAAGTTTGATCATTTGTGTAATTCACAAAGCCTTCACACAAAAAAGATGTGCAGCTCAAACTGCTGCTACCAAACTAAAGTGTCTGTCTGTATTGTCATAGTTTCACCACATTTGAGAAGATGCATTGAGGAGAAAAGTTGCTGATATCTATGTAAATTTATATAGGTAGAACCAAGGCACATAGCGGCACACAGTTAACATCAACTATTAACCACCTCCAGGAAGGTAGTTGTAGTCAATTAGCTGTGCTTATAGCTTTTCAAAATGTGGTAGAAATATCATAAAAGGTTTATGTACTCCATGTTCAAAGATCTGGACTTGAAAATGCTTCATATGGTCTCTTTATAATACCAATAAATATTTACAAGTCTCTAAAATCTTGTTTTTGCTATTATATATTAAATATGTAAGCTTTACAAGTATTTTTTTTTCACATCGATAAATTAACATAACTAAAAAAAAAAACATTTCAACTTGTTTAATTTCTCCCTATATCTTTCAACTGGTTAATGCTGGTTTTATAGTTTGAATACTGCAAAATAGTCACAAGCGTATTGCTTGAACACAGAACTGGAGCCATCTGTAAGTTCTAAAGTTGTTTCTCTTATAATGATTAGTTGGCATTTTATTGCTAAACAACATTTCTTTTAGTTGTGGAATGGAAGTCTTCCAAACCAAGGATAGGCAGGGTAAATAAAAGTTAGTGAAAATTTGCTTTGGTAAAAAACAGCCCACGCTTTGCTGTTGAAACATGTTGCAATTATTTTTCTCTTACAGAGAATCACTTAAAGCGACAAATCATTCACCTTCTTTTGGAATGTAATGCTTTAGAAATGATATCCCAAATTCGTTATTTGTAAGTTATTGGCTCAGTCTTTGATTCTTACTTTTTTGAATTGATGTGCTTCATCTGCCGTGACCTTGGAGTTTGCTGTGAGGAAGCATTTTTATACTTTTCTACGTTTATCAATGTGTTTATCAATGTGACTGGAAAAAATTATTTTACCTACTCAAGTCAATGAGCATATATATAATATATATATATGTGTCTGTGTGTGTGTGTATAAATAGTTACTGCCTATGAGCCTAAAACAGGGACTTTTTGTTTTTAAAGCCATGGAGACTATTCAGCTGGATAGGTTTGACGAGTTTGGCTATACTTACATTGCTCCAAGGTGAGTAGGCTTTTTATTATTATTATCAGTCATTTAAAAGGAACGACAGCAAAAGACAGGGGAATGTTATTTAAACTGAACAATGTTTCTTCAGGGAATACTGCAAAGAGGTGAAGCTGTCTCTCAACAATACCCAGTTTCTTCTCGACTTCAACCAGTACATTGACAGAAGTACTGCAGATGCATGTGAGTCATGCGTCTCTTTCACTGCAACTTCATTTGGCACATTTGTAGCAGTTTTGTTAGTTTCATGCATTGTTTGTTTTCAGTTTTAATTTTAGAGACAATCCCCTGAAGTTTCCCCCTCCCAAAAAATTGCAATTTGTTGTCATAAATGGTCCTGAACAAATTTTTGTCTTAAGTATATAAATAGCAAATGCATGGTATGCTTTAGTGTTTACTGTGGTGGAGATATCATATCCATTTTAGATATTATGATCTCAGAGCGGTTATGGTATAAACGGGATGACTTTACAGTCATCAACTAGATTTCCTAGACGCAGAATGCAGTCATGTTACGTGACTCACAGTTCTTGATTTCTTGCCCTCTAATGTATCTCAGCATGAATATAGTTCAGCATTATTCAGCTAATGGGTTACAGTATCGTTGATCCATTTTCACTCGAGGTCAAATCAAATACTTTGGAATTGATGTTGTTCCTACGTTTGCTATTTTGAATCTTCATTAAAAGATAGTGGCAGTATTTAAAGCAACATTTGAGGAAACGGTGGTGGAAGCGTGTAAGTATTTTAAAAAGCACTGGCGCAGATGATCATTTCAAAAAGAATTTCCCTTGACATGGAGGCTGAAACTCAATCCCTTGTCATCATCTGCCGTCTAACAGCCAGTGCTTCACAAAGTACTGTCTGATCTCTAACATATAATGGCCAGTCAGGTCACCCTGCTGGATGATTTACTGAAAAATGCTATGAAGTCTTTTTTTTTCCACAGTCTATTTAAAAAAAAAAAGAAGAGTAAAAGAAGAGTTGGCTGCTACTTTTTACTGGCTATTACGTTTACATTGTGGATCACTGGTATTCATGCAGTTATAAACAGATGTGGGTTGTGGGTTTAGTGTACCAGTGGCATATGACCAGGATTCCTTATACATGGGATATCCGTTCTCCCTGCCTAGATCTATCAACGCTGCCTTTATTTCTTTTAAAATAAATCATTTCCCATGTAATGTGGTGTTGTAACATTATTAATATGTGAAATTTATCTTGTCTTTTATCCACAGGCAACGAGTCCCTGGTGAAACGACTCATCCTGGATGCAGGCCTGACAGCTGAGCTGGTTAAAGTTTGGAAAGAGCAGTCAGTGTGAGTGCCAAGCATTGCAGTTTGAAATGATTTAAGTCACTTAAATATGGAATCTCCTTTGCATTTCTCAACCACGAACAGCCTTGGTTAAATGAAAATAATATCTGCTTATATTTCATTCTATGCTACATTTATACATTCTTTCTCTGAACTTTGAGAGCTGATGCTTGTTTCATGCTCCACTTGTTGGCAAACAAAGCCAAAGTTTTTAGCTTTTTTCCTCTATTACGGGTGATTTGGTCTAATCTTTCTAGTGAAACATGATGAAAGCATATAAAAAAAGCATATTACACCAAGCACACTGAACTCAGCCGTGGCATGCTTTTTTGAGAGGAAAACAAAGTAATTACATCAGTGTGCTGCCTTTTATTGTGTTTCCATATGTTTGAAATCATCTCTCAGGTTTTCACGTGTTTATCATTAGAACATACAAAACAAAGACCAGTGACCAGGCTTAAATGTAAATGAATATCTTTAGCTTCAAGAGGTAGCACACCACTAGTTTTGCAATTGACTGTGTCATTAACTTTTCAGATGTAATTTGGTGCTGTTTTCTCTTTTCAGAGATGGAACAGTAGCAAGGTTTGTTGCAACAGATGGAGGAATCACTAGAGTTTATCCGAGAAGGTATTTTTCCATCATTCTTTTTTTTTTATTTCTGTTCAGGGTGTAGTCCTATATGTGCTCATATTGGAATGTCATGACACAGAAAAACGTAAGGGATTCATGCAGTAAGACATCACAAAAGTCACAGGCAATCACCGCACCAGAATTTTTTTCCTCTTGCCCTCTATATTGGTGTTGAGTGATGCAACAGAAAATGAGTGGATTTAGCTGTAGTAGTAGTAAACAGTAAAATAAAAAGTTATCAGTTGACCTGACTTATGATTTTTTTTAGATTGTACCTCATGTGGCAAATAATCAGATTCAAGTAATAATGGCATGTGAAAGACTGAACTGAGAATTAATGTATTACAGAATATTCTCCCAAGATAAAAACATTAAAAAGAAATGCCAAATTAAGTCGGTAACATTATGTTTTAAATGTTTTTTTTTTCTTTTCCAGTCAGGATCAGGAAGTTAGAATTATCACCTGAGTGCAGTAACTTGCACCCAGTTACCGCACCATACAGAGAGACTTAAAAAACTGGCACCATACAGAGATATTTAAAGATTGTTTGTGCTTAGCCAAGTCTACTTGTAGCTCACCACAATTTGACTGTTTGGACAACTGCAGTTTGAAAAATATAGATTCTGGCTGCATTTGTGCTTAACGAAGCCGTGTCTCTTCTGCTTCATTGTTACTCTGACTCATCAAGGGCATCGACCCTTAAATTCCTCTGAACAGCTGTTACCAGAAAGCATTTTTATTAGTGAACCATGCAGTGATTGTGCAAATTGCACTTCTCTGCACATATTCAGTTTATGTTTTAGTCAAAGTTGATATTTATCTTAAAGGGGCAGTGTTATGTATTTCCAGGCATAATGCGCCAGTTTATACCGCAGTCGTGTAACTATGTTACCCTCAGTTGTTTTAAAAAGCTTTATATATCAAATATGACTTCAAATAAATTTGACTTTGTAATTTAACTTCCTAAAATAGGGCCTTTGTCTCTTTTTTTTAAACTCTTGTTCTTTCTGAAACTCTGCCTTCAGAAAGTCATCACGACAGTCCATCCAAGAGGTTTTCACACCTGAACGACTGCCATGGGAGCCTAAAGTATTTCTCAAACATGTGTGAAAGTTTTTGATGAGGGAGTAACATTATGACATGATATAAAGCTCAAAAAGTTCATTTTATATAATACTGCCCCTTTTTGACCATTTCTCAAACCAACTGACTTAATTCAAACAAACGGTGATAATCTTAACCTAAATGTGAATCCACATAAAATACTCTTGTCGTTTATTTGTACTGAATTCGTCAATATTGCTTTAACATAATTATGTTTTTAGTGCTGGAGAAGAATGGACAGAGAATCCTGAGACATATGATTCCAGCTTCTACAAGAGGACTTTGGATAATGAAATATATATATTCACAGCTCCATCTTTTAACAGTAAGTGTGTATGTGTTAAGGTCTTAAATAAGGTCTTGTGTACTGTGGATGTGCTCCACTGCCTTTGGACGTGATCCCAACATTATTGGCAACCATTAGACTTTTTGGCCTGTTTGATATTGCTCACTTTATCCTTGTTCTTCTCCTCCTGGGCTTTTCGGCACACATCCCCACCATCACTCCCCTTTCCTCTGTATACATCCTGTCATCCCCCACTGATCTTTCTAACAGACATCAGCACTGGCAAATGTCAGTGCTACAGCTACAGCACCCCTGATTGAATTAGCACATGTTCTGTTTTCATAAACTTTACTCATAAATTACGGGGGGGAAAGATGGATGAAATTATCTACCAAGAAAATCCATTATTTGTTTATTTAATCATTATGCTGAGTGAAAAATAATCCCAATCACATCCTGTCAAACATTTGTTCAGGTAGTGAAAAATAAAACTGTTCATATTTCCCTGTGTAACTGTTTGAAACTGCAGCAGAGGTCAGGGAGCCTGTGTCTGAATCGGGTATCCTGGTGAGCAAAGCAATAGACCTCGTCATCGATAAAGTCATGCTCAAACCAGCAGGTCAGTTTTACCAAAATAACAAAAACAGAGTGATTTTTTTTTTTGTTCCCTGCTAATCACGACTGTTTCTGTGTTTTATGATTTGCTCCTTAGTGGTGGGAGTAAAACTCAATGTATCATTCTGGATGAACAGTTTTATCAATGCAACACTGAAACTTAATGTAAGTACTATAAATAAAATTTACTGTAGGAGTATGCTATATTTAAGTCACTTGGTGACTTTAATATATGGTGATTCTGTATAAAGTAAATGCTAATTGTTGCAAATGTGTCATCTTCTAGTGCAAAGATGAGATTTGTGGCTGTCTCAGGAATGACAAGGTACAACAATTTACACTAAATATTGTTTGTAAAACAGCATACATTAACTGGAGTGTCATGGTATCCTATTTTATTGTTTAATAATTTATGTACTTATCTTTTGCAGCATGTGGATTGTGTAATATTGGATGATGGAGGATTTCTGCTCATGTCTAATCAAGAAGAATATATTTCTTTGGTGAATACCCACTAACACTTATGTTATATTAAATTATCTTAGCTCCTCATTTTTTGCTGGGCGTTTAATTTGATTTTAGTCATGCTTATTTTAATTTAGCTTATTTTTTTCTTAAATTGTTTTATATGATCTTATCTTTTAGCTTGTCACAGCTTATCTTGAGCTCTTAGCTTATTTTATTTTATCTCTTTTTTTTTTTTACCATATTTTAGCTTGGAATTTAATCTGTGTCTTATTATTAGAGTGTCTTATTCCACAGTAATAAAATATCTAATGGAACTTTAAGATACAATTTACTGTTGCTTTTATTTAGTGCTACTTCTCAACACACTTGGTTATGTTTGCTTTTGTCATAATCAGTTTCATATACTGGATACATCAATATCTTATAGCATCAATAAGTTATGAGAATGGCCTAACTTCTTTGCTCAGAGCTGTAGCCTAACAGGACAGCAGAGCATCCTTGTCTGAAGTAAAGCACAAGTCACCGGACAAGGTTCAAAGAGAAGGCAGATGAGTTTTAGTCAGTAATGGAGGCTGCAGTGAAGTTGGTCTCCTGTGAATTTAAGAGGTCTGCTCCACAACGTAAACTCTGGTCCTTTTTGTCTGCCCTGCGCCCCTGACTGTCAGAGGTAGAATTTATGTTAGAGTGGACTTGAAAACATTTCATGTCATTCAAAATAGGGCATGTACTATTTGATACCTATTTTTAAGGAATGGTTTTATGTTTTGTGTTGCTTCTTATGTTTTGATTTTGCTTATTGTTTTAAAATCACAGACACAATTTTGAATGAAAGAAGAAAAGCATATGACTGACTTAGACACGATAGGACCGAGCTCCAATCGTACTTATGAGCTGGGATTAGCAATACAGTGTTTTACTTTTCTGCTCCTAAACTCTTCTAGATTGGTCAGTTCTTTGGCGAGGTTGATCCGGTGCTGATGATAAACTTAGTCAACACATCCCTTTACTCCTTCAACAAGACATATGACTATCAGTCTGTGTGTGACCCAGAGAAGGACAACAAGGCAGCAGCAGGACCTCGCTCCATATATGTGGTCAGTTACATGTTCTATGCATGAACATGCTTTCATTTATTTGTGACCGAGTACTTCTAAGTGTCCATTCCACTCTTTTTTTTTTTCCCCCACAGCCTACTATTGCAGACTTCCTCAGTATAGGCTGGTGGGCTTCCAATGCTGCTTGGTGAGTGCTCAGATTCTGTACTTGTGTTGTTTGTTTATTTATGTTGGCATTTGAGAGTGTGAAAATACTTGTTGAGTAGACTTTAATGTGTTGGACGATTATTCTGGCTTAGTCAGTATGAGAATAGGAAAGTTACACAACATTAATGCTTCATTGTTTTCTGCATGGTTGTCCAAGTCCAGTATAACCACCTTATAACATGATAACATGAATTGGATAATAATTCCCATGGCCTTTGCATCACCAGTGACTCTAATCTCACACAGCTGTGTTGCTTCTTCCAAGCAGCTATTGGTTATAAACAAGTGAAAGATATTTGAAACACACGCTAACAAATAATAAGTTGTCTTGTTTCCTTTTCTTTTTTTCCATGTTTTAGGTCAATACTTCAACAGCTTTTCTTCAGTCTTTTGTTCCCTAACCTTTTAGAAGCAGGTAAGACCAGCTGTTTTTCAATATTTTTTTTCTGAATGGCATGAGAACTAACGTGCAATAGTGGATCTAATTAATACCACTGGTATCCATTAAATCCCTCTTCACAGTGAGTTTTAAGATCACGCTACAGTTTTTATGAGCTCCACAACGGTTTGCTGGTGGATAAACGTCTGTTGGTTTTCAGTGTGAAGGCAATCATTATAGTACTTTTTCAGCAGCCACTGAAGAGTGTTTTTCTTGTTGCTTTTGTTAGTAATGCTACCACAATGCCGCTCCATGTACTAGGTTTCCATCTTGACTTTGTCACGATCTACATGAATTACTCACAGAGATGGGAGTTTCCTGCACCAGCCTAGCCTTGAATAAAAGGACCAAACATCACCAGTATTTTAAGCAGTTGTCAGCATCATGGAAAGATACAAAACAATCATTTAAACCCACTGCAGTATACTTTGACACAACAGTACCTAGACAAATGCAGTCAGAAGGAATCAGAAAACAGAGGTTCCTCAATTGTCTTAGTTTTTTGTTGTTGTTGTTGTTTCAATGGGTTATTCTGCAACAATTTTAAGATTACTGTATATTACACACCCTATGAGCCATTGAAGATAGGCTATTTCCGCCTAACTTCTGATCCTTACCAACAATAGTGGGGCTTTAAATTTGATAGGCTCATAGACATATTTTTCTGCTAGAAAAACACAAGCAGGTGTTACTGTCTCCCAGCAACCAGCACAACAGTCTTGTCTCTAATTAGAGGTGTGTGTACTCATCTCTTTTTGGGAGCCTTTTACCAGGGGTGCCCAAGTCCAGTTCTCCAGAGCTACTAAACTGAAACTCCTCCAACACACCTGGATCAAATGAATGGCTCATTAGAAGGTCTCTTGAGAGCTGAGTTATTCTAGTGAATCCAACACACTCAGGTGTGTTGGAGCAGGGATGCGTGTATAAGTTGCAGGGTTCTAGATCACAAGGGCTGCGACTCTGCATGCGCAAGTACTGAGGTTCCTCAGTACTTTACTGAGGAACCTCAGTAAAGTACTGTACTCTTTTTAGTGTGGAGATCATACTCTGTTGATTTCATCTGTATGGTAAGCTTTTTTTTTTTTTTTTTGGTTAATATTACTAAATATAATAACGCATTTTATTTGCAAGGCGCCTTTCTCAGTACTTGAAGACACTGTACAAAATACACAAAATCTCTTAATAGATTTTGTGTGTTCGAAAAGTTTTGAAGACAAATTTGTGGCCATACAGTAAGCACATAGCAGCTCATTATTTAGAACAGGCATGTGGGCCTTGAGTTTCAAACATGTGACTTGGAGCACTGCAAACTTTTAACTTAAGATTTGCTGATGGCAAAACATTGCAGGGGCAATACACAATAATGAACCATCTCCACCTAACCAGCAACAAAATGTATTCAGCTGTAACTGACTTTTCCATTTAAGGTTTTTTCAATTGAAATTTAAGTGATGCTAATAATAAGTGATTAAAAAGTGTTGCATTTTTAAGCGTTTATTTTTGATTTATTCACCAGGGGCCTCATGCATGAAGCGTGCGCGCGCACAAAAAAATGTGCGGCGTCATGTTTTACGCATAAGTCGGCATGTACTGTATAAAAATTTACTTTGCGTCAAAGTTTGCGTAAATATACGCACGCTTTTTCGCTGGCATGAAATTGTGCGCCAGCTACGCAAACTTTTTCAGTGGACAATATCAAACTACAAAGCGTCAAAACTCACGTAAATACACTGAAATCTGACTGCATTCAGTTATTTAGACCAAGAAGCATCAAACCCGATGTTTTTACAATTTCATTGTTTAAACGTAAACGATGAAACTGAACCGCATTTTTCCTCAGACAATAACATAACACGCACACAAAATAAAGCAAGTAAAAATAATAGCATGTGAAAACTTCTCTCGAATGTAAATAGTACTTTTCCTCAGTTTTTGTCTCATAAAGATTAGTCTGTGCGCCGAAGCGCATGAAATGCATCTACGGGGTAACTTCATTCTGACTGAAAAATAAAACAATGTTGGATCAGCCGATTGACTCCAAACCGGTTTGATTACTTTTAAGGTGATCAAGGTGTATATAGTCACACACATTCAAGTAGCTGCACAAAGGTGAGCCGCGTAAATGTGCAGCGCTTTGGCTCTGATGGAGAACGTCGCCAATGGACGGATTCAGAGGGAGTGTGTGGTCAGAGATCATATTGATCTGCTGGGAAATGTTGATGATGGTTTATTAGCGTTTAGATTGCCCAGATTGAACATCCTGGATCTTTGAACAAAACTTAAAGAGCCGTGCGGTACCGGTACCGTGCAACTGCAGTCACCCTTCAGTCGAGCCGCCCGCTTTGTGAATGAGCCTTTCTGGACAGAAAGCATCTCTATTCTGTATATGTACAACTTATGCACATGATTCCACTATTTAGAATAAACGTCCACGTTCCCACTCAAATGAGTCTCTCACGCTGTCTGCCCGGATGGACGCGCTAGTGTTCTAACAGGCATTTGCACAATCTCTTTATTTATTTTTTTTTTTAATGTGGATTATTTTTTTTCTTTAAAACGTTTTTTTTTTTTTTTTTTGTGACGTGACCTTATGTGTCCTGAAAGCACCTCTTAAATTAAATATGTAGTTATTATTATAAATATTTATACTGCTACAAACAAGGACATTGCCATGGTTATCGCTTCACATGGTATTTACTTCCGGGTATTTATGCTAAATAAATAGTTGAGCTCAATTTCCCGCAAACTGGGGTGTACAAAGGAAAGGTGCGCAGCCACGTGCGCGCATGGCTTTATACATACAAATTTTTTTGTGCGTCGCACTTTCCTAAACTTTTCCGTACACCAAGTTTTAGTGTGAAAACTGCGCACTCTTTTATGCATGAGGCCCCAGGTTACTGGTTGTCTCACTACTTGCTCAGTGGTCCAGCTCTGGAACCTCTTTTATTGTTGACATTTTCTTTTTTCCAGTGGAGTCAGCAGATGATGACATACCAGATGCCATGTTCAAAGAAAGCTGCATCACAGAGCAGACTCAGTACTTTTTTGACAATGATGAAAGATCATACTCAGGGGTCCTAGACTGTGGAAACTGCTCCAGGTACGTCTAATATTTATTTATAGGAGTGGGGTGCATTGGTGTAAATCTGGATTTGCTCATGTATCAGTTATTCTTTCTGCTCATCCTTAAAATGAAATGCACTGTGTAGAACTTTCCACATTTTACGCCTCATCCAACATTGTTCAGTTTAGCAAACTCGGAAGCTGTTAGTTTCTCGTCCTCCCTTCATCTTGCAGCCTGATTTTAAGCAGCTGCTTTGTGATGAGCTTTGATCAGACACGGACCACCTGACGTTTCAGTGACTTAAATGGAAAGAGCAAAGACGTTTTATTCTGTTCTCCTTTATTCTCACTTTGGCAAGGATTCAGACTCACTAGGTTTTAGAACACTGCACATCTACTTTGCCATAAACTCTCTTCTGTTTCCTACAGTGTTGGGTTGAGGAGTTCAACCCAACACTGTATGTTGGGTTGAGTCAATATGGCTATTATTGACTGTTATATGCCTCATAAGTTTAATGCTTTACTCTGCAAAGTTAACACCTGTAGTTTCAAGGACATTTTTATTCTGGTTGCCATAAAATATTACATTTCAACTGAAAAGCATTGCATGAATGTTTACAGCTCGTAGTGACGGGTCGGTTTCAAAGTGGGGAAAGTTGGAGGTAACAGCAGCAGTAGGGACATGCTTAGTCACACAAAGGTAAAAAAGAAAAAGAGAAGAATACAAGATTTCACTGTAAACATAAATTTACAATATAAGAATAATACTGTGCAGTTAAGAAAATGCCATACTCAGATTAAAGGTATGTGCAGCTGACCAGATTAATTTAGGGAGGAAAAACATACAAGATGTGCAGGGATATACGAGTGGACATTTGTGCATATATAAATGGACATAAAAAATATATGTGTATGTATGCAATATAATGTTTACAGACACACTGATTGAAATAGCTTTTATATATATATTTTTTTTATTTATTTATTTTATTTATATATATATATAAATGTGTGGTTTCTGTGCTTTTTAGGATGTATCGTGCTGAGAAGCTTCCCAACACAAACTTGGTGTTTCTGATCACTGATGCCAAGGCAACATGTTTATCATGTGACCCCCGGCCGCTTCGTCAAGCCGAGCAACCCTGTATCCTTTTCTTTTGGCTTGTAAAAACTCACCAGATTTTCGCTTATGTGCTTTCCAGTTCAACATCCATCACACCCACAGGATAGTGAGGCTTTAAACTGACAATATAAGGAAGCACACCTAAGGAGTTTGTAGTAGTTCCCCAGTGGCTTTTCAGATGTGGACCGTTAACCAGATGTGCAGCATGAAATATAGCCTCACTCTTTTCTTGAACCAGAGCCCTTTGTGCGAATTGCTTTGAGCTACAGGTTACCTTCAGATTAATTTAGAGATAAAAGTCTAAATTAATAATTTGTCATTTGTAAACAAGGTTTGTGTTTATATGTTCAGAGTATGTTTTTGACACCTGCTTTATTTGTCATCTTCTATCTACTTTATATAAATCTGTTATTATAGATACAGATGGATAGCACTTCAGTTCATCAATGTCGGGGGGGGGAAGTGGTAAACATACAATGTCCATAGCTAAA